>NW_023665452.1:0-70192 GCF_014743375.2 Drosophila subpulchrella | reverse complement strand
TTGACTATGAAAACTGATCCACATATTCTGTTTACTCCCAAGATCTTGTAAATTTCCTCATAAAATTCTGGCTGAATTCCCCCAAATTCACGCTGAAATCCTCTGAGTTCCCAGCTCCAATCGCTTGGGGTCCCAGCTCCGATTCCATTGTCCGCTGGCCGCAGCTAAAGTGCTTGTCACTGGTCACGGCCCGGAAGTATCTTTATTTCAGCTTTGTTTGCACTTGCACACTCACACACTCGCCAGACACTCGGTGCACAGATACCATCACACACACTCGCGCAGGACGGACAGGAAGTCCAGTGTTATTATCCTGCTTAGCCATAATACGTTGTTAAAATGTTGAGACTTTGTCATTTGCTGGGCCATACTAAAAATCACAAAAAATTGACAAGAAAAATGCCTGCGACCCGAGGGAGGATTTACATTTTCTAGGGGATGGGGTGCGCAAATAAATGCCAAGACATCGGAGTGGAATGGGGGGCGAAAAGAGGATCCTTGCCAGGAGATTCCTGTGGGAATCGTTGACAGGCGCGTGGCCATTTTGTCTTTGCGCCTCGAAGGGGACTTTATTAAATTTTCAGCACAGGAATGCTTTGAGTACTTTGCCGCCGCCTTTGATTTCGATTCGGAGCCATTTTTGGCAGCCATTCCGTTCTTCTTCTGTTTTGCATATTTTCCTTGTGAGCCTGCAGGTGGAAAAAGGTATGGGAAGGTAAGCTAACGGACGCCGCATAACAATTAAATTCATTAAATTTCAATTAATTCCATTAATTGAAGCAGAAATATGCGTTTCATTTGATTTGTTTTGATAGGCCGTCGAGCACGGCGCATATTTTAGATGAATTTCTTTTGGCTTTCGCCTTCTTTTGCTTGCAATTAATTACGTCAGCCAAACCACATTAAAATTAATTTGCCTGGCTAGAGCAAAGCAGCAAGGAGCACCGGAAGCTGGAAAAAGCAGGAAGAAGCTGCGAAAGTCCGAGATCGGCATCCGCATGTCTGGCAATAAAAATTCTCAGCGTAATTAAAATCAAAGGATTTCGCATTTAACAATTTATGTCCGCTATAATTTTTGGGGCGGCAGTAGACAGTGGAGCTGCCTCGTAAATTTCCCCCTGCCCCCAAAGGCCACCCGCTGGAAATCGCTTTATGGTCGTTAATTTGTTGGCCATGGCAACGGGCTAGGGCTGGAGAGGGGCGGGGAGGGGGACACGGGGCCAGGACTCCACTGCGTGTGCAAATGATTTGTTTCCTTGGCGCCTGTTTGAAAACAAGGCTGCTGACTGACCAGACAACGACAACGGGACACTGGCCAAAATGCCGGGCTGCGATGCACGTGACTGCATGCCACACATGCCGCAAGGACATGTGCGGGTATATCCCCCCTTTCCCACCCACAGTGGAGCCACTGCATTTCATCGCTAATTTAAGTTAATGGTCATTGTTGTAAATTACATTAATTTTAATGCGATTTCGCACACACGCATGCACCGGAAGTGCTCCCAATCTGCCCACCCGCACCCCCACTTCCGGCGCTTTTCCCCAGGGAAAGGCTTTTAAGTGTGTGATTGTTTGGCCATTGCACTTTTATGTAATTACCGCACTAACAAATTACATCAAGTGTCACAAATGAATGCATTTATGATGTGCATTTTAAAATCCCGCAGCCACCGAAAAGACAAGCACCAGAGGGTAAAAACGAGTTGGGGGGAATAGTTAGAGTGCCAGCATCCAGGAGCAGTAAAATCCCGCCAAGTGGCCCTGTTAAGTATGCTAAAGTGCACTGCTCGCTGCGTGTGCGTAATTAAAATGCATTTTGCACGGCCAAGGGATTAAATCATTGTCGGCCACTTTGCCATCCGCGGCATTGTACCGCTTTGCGCCAATCTGTTGTCAGGGAACCCATATGACAGTACCAGTATTTATGGTAAATAGAAAACTAGAAAATTAACTCTGCATAACAGAGAAGGTGAAAATATGAATATTTTAACTGTTGAAATATACATATGTAAGTAACCGAATATCTTGATCAGGTTTTAAAAAGTAAGATAGATATAAGTGAAAATAGCAGTATTCAACAAACTATCCTTTAAATAGCTATGAATATTTACCAGTAATTAATCTTGTCTATTTAAAATAGATAGTAAATGGTAGTTAATGTTAAAAATTGAAAGCAAGATCGTTAAAAAATGTATGTAACAAAAAGCTTTTTGGATTATCTAAAAACATTTCAAAGGTAAAAGAAATAGCTTCCAATTATTTTGTTTGGTGTGAAAAAAATATCAATAAATGAAAGCAATTGTTTATTTATCATTGATTACTAAGTAAAGTAAATATCTAAAGTAAGGACAAATAAACATCAACGTTTCACCACTTCTCCAAAATGTTATATATGTTAATTAAAAACTGAAATTAATCACAATTTCTATGAAGATGAGCAACATAAAATAAACTTATTTTATAAGTGCCTTTATATGAGAATACCCCAACACAATCTTATAATTATGCCCGTTTAGTCACGACTGAGTATTTTCGGGCTGGTTGCATATTGAACTGTCTAAAAGCAACCCCTTCTCCAAAATCACCATTACCCTTGGCATTTGAACTGGTTTCTTTGCTGCAAGCGACCATGTAGTTCGAATTTTTCCCAAAAAAAAATATCAAAAACAGGTGGGGCCAGCACTCACGTATGGTGAAAAGGGGCAAGAGTTTCTGGGCCGTTCACAATATTTGGATGCATTTGCATAAAGTGCTGCTGCAGCTCCAAAGCAGCAAAGGCAGGGCAAAAATGTCAGGTGCAAAATGGGCAGCCACGGCAAACGCGGCGTATACGCAATGCGGAGCCGAGCAGCAGCGAAAACAAACTGGGGAGTAAACAAGGCTGTGAAGTTGCACACTCGGGGCAGCATAATGCGGAATGAAGTATGCGGCATGTATGCATATATAGAGGGCTCCAACGGGGGGGTTCGGCATTCGAGGGGTCCATAAACTGAACGACTGATTGAACAGCAAACATGTCGCCCAGTCGCCCGGCTCCAGTCCGCTCTCTCATGTAAAACACATGTTGCCCCTTATTTCTTTTGCCCTCGGCCGTCCCGCCCCCGATATCGGTTAGTACCCCCTTGTGTCAGGGCATAGCCAATTTTAAGCAAATATTATTGTTTGCATTTATGTTTGTGTCTGATATGGCACTGGCGATAATGCACTGAATGCGTATGCGGCCGGGCAGGGTCGTTCTAACGGAAGTAAATATGACACTGATCATCAAGCAAAAGGTTTAGAAAAGTTCCGTGGGTCGATGGTTAAAATACTCAGGAAATTTTCAAAGCATCATGATAAAAAAATTAATAAGGTGAAAGCTATTTTAAAACAACATACATTTTTTTAACTGCTCCAAAAAAATTATAGATTGTATTTAACGACTTTCTGCCAGTTCCTTGGATAAATACTGATCATCAAGCAAAAGGTTTAGAAAGGTACCGTGGGTCGATGGTTAAAAATTACTCAGGAAATTTCCAAAGCACCATGTTAAAAAAATTAATGAAGTGAAAGCTATTTTGAAACAATATACACTTTTCCAACTGCTTCAAAAAAATTATTGATTGTATATAACGACTTTCTGCCAGTTCTTTGGATAAATACCAAGTAAAGTATCAATATTATATTCTTATTGATACCATTCAAGTGTTAGAAAGGTTTCAGTGTAAATTTCAATATACATCTTAAGTAATTGGTGTACATCAAGCCACAATTTACCTATATGCTCCTTAATATAATTATTTTAATTCGGTTTATTTTAGTATTTTGAGTTCGGTGCTTTACAATAAAAACATTTTACATGAGTACATCACAAAGTCACAGCACCAACAACTTGGTAAATTAAATTTTTGTAACCTATTTATGGACAAACAAATGTAACTTTTCAACTGAATACGTTAGAAGCATTTTAAATGCCAACTCACTTAGTCAGAGAAGTTTGTGTTGCCATGTGTAGGGTGGACCTGCTGATGCTGTTATTCACGTTGTCCTAGGTCCTGTTCTTATTATTGTTTCTGTTGCTGTAGTTGTAGATCCTGCTGCCGTGTTGTGTGACTTGAAGCGTGGCACAGAGCAGAATGTAAACACAACCTCAAATTAAAATATGTTTGCTTATGCAGTATGTAGAGCAAACTGAACGGCAAACTATAACCGAAGCCGGGCCTCAGTTCCCTACCCCGCTGCCAACCTCCTAGGCATAAATTAAAAGTTTACAACATTTGCACGGACTCGAAGTTTTGCTCGGCAAAAGCTAATTATGCATAAAGCTGCGGCCCTGACAAGGGGTTTATTTACCTTCTGGTCTGCTGCTATTCGAGTCGTAACCGCTGCCACAGGCCCGAGAATCGGTAATCGAGGGTCGTAGGTCGTAGGTCGTGGGTCGCGGGTCGTGGGCTGTGGGTTATGAGTCGCGGCTGCCACAGCGGTATTATGACAGCTGCCCAGCTGACTGACAGGCTGCGGTGAGAACGGCTGTCGGCGGCGGAAATTAAACGCCTCGATTTGCGTGTCCGTCACGCGTAAATCAGGTAACATAAGGCCGCTCGGTACGCTGGCCAACAATTTGAACGGAGCCCTTTAAATCGATGCCTCAATGGAACAATAAAATTCAACTAAGGGTAACAAACGGAACTCCATATTACTTACTTTTAGCCTTGAAAATTGGATATATTTTTTATAATCAATGAAGTAGTTTAAAATCCCAGCACTTGCTGGATATGGAGCATTTCTGTTTAACCAAAAATTTTAAGAAACTTAGGGAACCAAATAATGAAAATCCGCCTAGAATTAATTTAATATTTATATTTATTATTTTTGAAATTTAATTTTAACCAGCTCAATAACAAAATAAGTTCAAAACAAGAAATTAAATTGTTTTGCACTCAAATAACTAATGTAGGACCGAGATTCTCCAACCAATCAACTTTTAATCTGGGCCTTAACAAAGTAGCTTAAGATTAACAAGCTTTAATAAGCCTAAATATATACCTTTAACGATCTTCTTCGAAGTGATTTTCAAATAAATGACTTAAGTGAGCAACTTTGGGGGATAAAAGCGCTAATTTCGATTGTTCGAGCCAAGTATACAAGAAAGTAGGGAGCAGAGGTCTTCGCGGCTTGGAGCAGCTGACTCATCAATCTGGGAAGTGTTGGCAGGCCGCTCATCATCATTTCCACCGGCTTCTGGGATTAGACCCTGGCCCCAAAACCACCGAAATGGGCAACCGCAGCGGATGAGCCGACCGCTGATTTATGTGACACACATTAGGACGTCCGTCTAGGGCAAATTGAAAGGGGCCCGGCTTAACTGCAACATATTGCCGCGTTTTATTATGCTTCGAAATTAACAATTTTAGCTGCCCGCAGCGGCAGCCGCATTCCATGTTAATGCACTTTATCGCCCCCGGCCAGGCGAAATTACTCAAAAAACGGCGCACAAATTGCAAACAGGGCGCGCATAAATTAATCGAAGCCTAGGCTAGCGAAATTAAAACATTAATCTGGGCGCCCGGCCAAGCAGCATAATAATTAATGCCGGCTTAAATTTATTAATTTATTTATAAAGCCAAAAAAGGGAGGACAAAAACGAAAGGTACTGAAAAAGAGGTGCGAATCGCAGGCCGAATGCGAGTTCTAGAGGAAATGGCAATGATGGAAGTGGCCAAGTGCCGTCCGACAATAAAAACCAAAGACATCTCCAAATGGCCCGGGATGAAGTGGACGGCCATGAGGCAGCTTCTTTGGCTCTGCTGAGCTGTGCGCAGTTTTAAAAAATGTCAGTACGCCCTCTAGGGACAGATTAGCGATTAATCTACGGGGCATGGTCACATGCACGCCCTTCGGACCTCGGTCCTGGTCATCCCGCCCCCCTGCATCGCCCCTTTTTCGCCGGGAGGACGAGGTAACGATTAAAAATCTCCACATAAAAGACTGAGCACTTAATCAAAGAGGATTTAGAGAGGAATAGGGCGACTGCAGAGGTCGGGGTAGAAAGCCAAGGCAACCAGGGCCAAAAGCGTTGATGCGGCGCTTTGTTTCTAGCTGGTTCTTCAAGCAGTCCATACCCTGCAATCCAATTTGGGGTATTACTAAATACTGAAAATATTTGCTACAAATAAGAAATAATTTTTATTATTATTAATAATCTCTGACACATATTTAAAAAATTATTCCCCAGTTTATGTAAATGTTACAACAAATATTATATTATTTAACCTAAAATAAATATGATAGTTTCCTTTAATATATTTATATATATTTTATAATTATTGTTTCCTAGCATTCTAATGATAATATTAAGCCCCTATGATTTTATATTTTGGAATGCCACACAAATCACCAGGGATCTGTAATCACTTATATTGTTTATAGATTTCAAAACCCTCGTGATTTATTTGACAACTTCGTATAAAGGACTTACTCAACTTATTTCATTTCGGCTTTTTATACGCCATTAAATAATATTCCTTTCTCTCTCAAATAACGTGTTGTCATAGGCCATACTTCTCCATTAAATTCAACGTGTTTGAAGCTATATCTGCCTTTTCCTGAACAGGTAGCTAATTGCACGAGACAGACAGGCAGATGCTCGATAAGTAAACAGGAAGGTTAAGGTGTGTTGTTGCTCCAAGGGTGGTTTAGCCATTTTTCCATATATATAGTAAGGTCAGTTTATTGATTTTTCGCAGTTGCAAACGAACACTTGGCAGGTGTGAAGTGCTGATCCAGGAAGGGAGCGAGTTTTAGCACAGGTAAGTTTTTACTACAAAAATGTATCCACCTTGTAACTTGGTATTCTTGTCCTAAACAAAGCTAAATTCTTTGAAAATATTTTGTTATTCCACCGTAGAGTATCACCTAGGCGTACTGCCATTATCGCCTTACTTGGACTTTAACTTCATATTACAAGCACTTTTATTTCGCTAAGCGTTGCTCATAGTTTTCGGTGCGCTTTTTCATTCCGATGCTCCCAGCCAGGACCGTCCTCATCCACATCCACATCCAGCTCCACCTCCGCCTCGATCCCCTCGAGAAAGACCTTAAATAGTGGCAAAGACATCTCACAGACTTGGCCCGCTGCATTTGTCAATTTACTACGAGCTGAAAGGGGCGTGGCCGCGCATAAAGATGATATATGTGAGCGCTGAGTTAGCAATTTTCGTATGGATTGGCAGAGTTGCAGTTGCCGCTGCTGCTGCCGTTCGCTTTATGAATTTCTTTATGGCCAACCTATAAAATATTTTGATTGCGCCCTGGTGTGTGGATGGGGGGCAGTTTGAAATTAAATGCCTGCTGCTTGATTTGCTCGCTGGCTCACAAGTGGATTCCTCGCAATCCGGCGGCCAGGGCCACTCGTCCAATGGTCCACTCGACCACTGTCCACTTCAGTTCAGCTCAGTTCAGTTCGGTTCGGTTTGGTTTGGTTCAGTGCTGGCCAGCAATTATGGAAGAAAAACCGCAAAGCGCTCCAAAGCCGGCCCAAAACATTTGTTGGCCTTGCCAAGTGCCGAATGCTCCTCTGTGCAGCACCAGAATTTTGGCATTTCCCCTGTAATCCTTTTGTGTGCTAATTGGAGCGTTGCCGGGCCATAAATACCGCTCCCCCGCTCGGGGACTGCGAGTATCTGGCCTAAACAGTACGGGGCCCAACCCATTTAGGACACTGCAATCGGCTTAGGCCACTTGTCAGGCCACCGAATGTAAATATTAAACGGGGCTCTTTAATTGGATTTACTTTTTGGTATTCATGGCAGATGACATGTGCATTGATTTCTTTTATTCTGAACTATTTAAATGGTTTTTGCTTCAATAAGTTTACCAAAGTTATAAGCGATTTAATGTTCAGTAAAATAAATATCCAATTAATAAAAAACAGTTAATTATGATTTTTGTTAATTATTCCATTATCCTTATTACCTTAAATATACTTAAAAATCGCTAATGTTATGTCACATCACACAACATCCCACTTTTTCCAAAGATTTATCATGAATGTGTTGAATGATCTTTTTGTAGACAATTTATTATCTTCACACATTAATTAGTTGCTTTGCACAAAACGTATAAAACGTTATTTATAGCAGTTGGTTAAATGCTAAAAAGATTAAACACAATTATCGAACCGCCAAATAAATCAACATCCCGATTCTTTTAAATGTTTTTTGGTTTTCAAATATTATGTGAGCACATTATCAAGTTTGGCCAACGCGTGCTCTTCTGATGAACACTGCGTGCTTATGTTTGAATTTTATGGTGCTCTAATATCGAGACGTCTCTATTAATGATCGAAAAACCTTAGTGGTCTATTTTGGAATACAGAAGCTATAAGGAAGGCCAAGCCAAATGTTTGCTTAAGCAATTAGATGGGAGGCTTACCAAAGGTGAGATTATATTGTAAACATCTATAGACGTCTGTTATCTCCCCTGGACACAAGTTCACATTGTATTCCCGACGCTTGTCGAACGCCTCTTATCATCTGGGATTAAAGTGCACGCGACTTTATCGCCGTCTTAGTAGCTTTTCTCCCACCGACGAGAGTCGAGTCGAGACGAGATGCTTTTGTCATTGATTGTGGAGCGCTGAAGCCTTCCAGACGTGGTTCAAAAAGTGCGAGATTACGCAGACGGCATTATCAATTGACTGGCTGTATTATATAAGATTGGCCCCCGACAAGCCCCCGGAAAACTTTGATTAATAATTATTAATAGAATTTGCTGCGCAAATAATTATAAATAAAAGTGATAGTTTGTGTGAAAGATTTGGGTAAGTGCAAATAAACGATAAAATTCAAGTGACAATAAAATCTAAAATCTAGTACAATGAACAGGAGCTAGAAATGTTTTAAGCCAAAGGCAATTGAATGGCCATCAAGACTCCGAACAAAGGCTTTGCCATAAAAATGTGTGCCTTTTTGCTCCCAAGTGGGTGCTTTGTGTCTTGCCAGATTTATCATGTGGCGATCGTATTATAACGCTGAGTTTTCTCAATGGTAACTCCATTGATTGGCCATCCAATTTGCATATATAATTTATTTGCAATTGTTGTGACATTTTGCCAGCCGCTGACGATTGTGCAAAATGCCTGCGCCAGACAGGTTGTCGTTGCCGTGGGAACCCGTCTCGGAATCTCAGACCAGAAATCTCTGGCCCGCGATTCTCTTTCTCCAGCTCGCCGCGCCTCCCTGCTCTACGGCTTAACTTTCACTGAGACAGTGCTTCCTTAATTAAGCCATCTTAATGGGTAACTGGGACTCGCGGTTATCTGCGGGCAGACAATGGCTTAATCTGCCAGCTAGATCCCAGCATCATCGGGCCGGGTCCCCGGGCGCACCTTCCTCCAATTAACCAGGCAGCCGACTTCATTTACCTACTTAAAGAGTAAAAGTTTAGCCCCAGTCGCTTGGCCTTTTGGGCTGACAAACTGCAGCGGCCATGGAGGCCGTACTCCTATTTCCAAATGCCATTTTGGCGGTGGATCCGCGGCCAAGTGCTAATGCCCCCGACCCACCGACTTCCGTATCTCCGAGCTGCGACTTGTCACGCTGCCCCAGACTGAGTCCGCGAAGCTCTCTCTTGGCCAAAAACCGGTTCCTCGGCGGCGGTGGCCAGTTGCTGGCAAATGAAATCTCTATCTGCCCGGGTTCCATAATTTCACGCCAGTCTGCACTGAGCCACACCGCTCGATATGTCCAATTTGCGCTGGGGCCGGCAAATTTTGAGAAAGTCCACCCACTGAGAAACCAGTCGGCTCGGTAGGCCTCTGCACTCAAAGAAACAAATTTTGATAACTATTTAAAATTCAGATGTTTCGTTGCCATAGCCTGACGACCCGAAATTCTTTAGTTTTAGCGAGATGGCCGACAGACCGCAGAATGCGAGGGAACCAAAACCGCTAAAGCCCGTGACGAAGACGGCCGATCCGATAATCTCGCAGATCGGCGACTTCCGGCGCTATCAGATGTTCTTCTTCTTCATCATAGTGCTGTGCAAATTCGGAACCGGATGGCACACCCTGGGCCACATTTTCCTAGCCGCCCCCACGCCCCTATCCTGCACCACGACCAACGTCACGGATCCCTGCAGTGACGAGTGCTCGGAGACCGAGTACGACACCAGCGTCTTCAAGTCCACGATTATCACCGAGTGGGACCTCACCTGCGATAAGAAGCAGCTGGCCAGCATGTCCCAGTCCCTCGTAATGCTGGGTGTTTTGGTCGGCAGCCTGGTATTCGGCATGCTAGCCGATCGGTGAGTATTTTAATCAGAAGTCAGTTTACTGACAAGAGTTTAGTATTAGGCGTACATATGTAGGTATGTAGGTGTTTCTAGGGGGTTAAACAAATTTTACGAAACCTATTTATTTTGACATATAACGAAATCAATTGTACTTACCTTCAAAATAAAAAATTACAGATAATAAGATAAAAGTTTTCTATAGTACAATACAGAGTACATATAGACTCCTTAGAAACAGGGTAGTTACTTATTATAATATACCACCAAAATTCGAAAAAGAAAACTATAACATCTTTTTTTTAAGCTTCCATATCTCATATTTCCTTATAACTGGAACCGAGTGATTTCCTGAAAAAAATATTTGAATATTTCGGTTTTTATGATTTACAAAAGGTACGATAATTACATAAATGATTGGTTCTCGTACTGAGGATTTTATTATGAAACCTATTAGATGATGAACCTATTAGATCCCACCAAAATTTAAAGAAGAAAAAAATATTTTTCTCTTACTCGATGTCTATGAAACTCGATATTTTTACCTTGCAGAGTGAGGTTCGAGTTACGAGAGTTCTACTGTATAGATAAATATTTTTAAAATTGTATGTATGTCTTTTATTTTAATAAACTAATTTGTAACTCCCAGATTTGGACGACGCCCGGCCTTTCTGTTTAGCTGTTTCCTGCAGCTGTTCAGTGGACTGATCGTTTGCGTATCGCCCTACTTTTGGTTCTACTGCATCTTTCGATTTCTGGTGGCTGTGGCCACGGCGGGTACGATGACCACCAGGTGGGTTCGAAGGCACATCCTTAAAGATTCAAATCCTTATATATCTCCAAATAAATTATCCCTCCCGCAGCTTCGTCTTGCTCATGGAGATCGTGGGGCCGAAGAAGCGCGAAGTGGTGGCCATTTTCTACCAACTACCCTTCAACATCGGCCACGCCTACCTGGCCGTGTTCGCCTACTTTATCCGTGAGTGGGCGATGGTACCAGTTCAGCATCACGATCTTCTCGGCCGTGTTCGTGATCTACATTTGCTGGTGCCGGAGTCCTCCGCGCTGGCTCTTTACCACCGGCAGGCTGGGACAAGTCCATTAAGATTCTGGAGAAGATCGCCAAGTGCAACAGGGCGCCGACGGAAACGATCCGGCCGGAAATTGAGGCGGCCTACGCAACCCTGGCCGCCCGCCAGCCGATGAAGAAGGGCACCATGTTGGACCTCTTCAAGACGCCCTACCTGCGGATCAAGACCATCTGCATGGCCAACAACTGGCTGGTGGTCTGCATGGTCTACTACGGCACCGCCCAGGTACGTCTCCAAGCTGGGGCGGGAACATCTTCATCAGCAACCTGATCGCCGCCGTGGTGGGCATTCCGGGCACCTGTCTCTGCGTGATCATGACCAAGTACCTGGGTCGCAAGAAGACGCTGCTGCTATCAAACGGCTGCAGTGCCGTGGGCCTGCTCCTCCTGGCCGGCCTCTGCACCCAGGGTCAGGCGGTCAAGGTGGCCTGCGCCACCATTGGCCTCTTTGGAGCCTCGGTCACCTTCCCGACTGTTTACCTATACGGGCGGAGAGCTCTTTCCCACGGTGGTGCGATCTAGTGAGTGGGTCTTGTGCTCCATGATCGGCAGGGTGGGCTCCATTGTGGCCCCCCATGGTCTGCGAACTGGATTGCTATGCCTTGTGGATAGCGCCCCTAATCTTCGGGGTGTTCTCCATACTGGCCATGGTGGGCACTATTTTCATACCGGAGACACGAGGCACTCCGCTTCCAGAGACCCTGGAGGATGGCGAGAATTTCGGTCGCAAGAAGAAGGCGGTGGCATAGGGCCTTTCGCGCAGTGTAGCAAATCGTGGGCTAAGCGGGAATTCATAATTTTCGGGCCCAGCCCAAGCGCCAAAGCCTGGGCTCTAAAATTATTAAGTTCGACTTTGGCTGCGATTTATACGATGCGATATGTCAGTCACCGCCGAACTGCCGTTCGTGCCGCAAAGTAGAGGCGAAACAAAAAAATGAAAAATCTAGCGAATGCAAAAGGTAATTACCGCGGAGTAACTTCCACTTCGTGATTATTAAAACTGGGTTAACCGTCTGAATCCAGCTCGGCTGCTGTTCTCCAACTGACTTAATGTCGAGGTGCAAGGCAGCCAAACTGGCAATCCCGCCAAGTGGACTGGGAATGCAAACTTCGCATGTGAAACCCAATCGATAGCACCATTGAAATTATAAAGTAAGACCCATGGAGGATGTGGGAAATAAGTTTTAATTGCATCTCTTAGTCATCTGTACCCAAAACCGAGGCTCCTACCCTGGAACATCGCTAAAGGCCTGCAAAATCTGGAGTATAACATAATTGTTTTGTATCATTTATAGCTTATAAGAAAAAAACAGAAAAAGCATTCCCTCATAACGTCAGTAATTTAAAAACGAATAAATGGTATCTCAGCGATTCATTTAATAAAACAACTCAGCTGCAGAAATCGATTACACACATCAGACCCAATGACATTCACCGCGATTCCATTAGGTCGAATCCAGTCGATGCCCGTGGCAATTATCGGCAACCATCTCATCACACCATCTCCACATCCTCTGGAGTCGAGATGGGATGGGATATGATGGTATGACCTTGGCCAGGCAAAAACCGGCTGGAGCACCACTCAAGGTTAATATTCATTGTCAACATTGGGTACGCCTCATTTGTATGCGGCTCTCGGCTGGGATCCTCGCTCCCCATTCTCATTCCTTTTTACACGCAGAAAAATAGGGTATAACTTAACGATTTTAAAGCGAAATATGGATATAAAATTCTAAGTAGCCTTTAAGGAAGGAGTCTGAAAATTGTATTTTCAAACTTTAAATAAAGAGGCATATCATATGGTCATAGGTAAGGTAAAGTACAGGATTCCTAATGGTTCTAGGCGAAACTATTCTATTATTATGGAAAGAAAAACTCTTCCTTGTTTCTTTTTTAGGTAAATAATATTAATATTATTGTTTCCCCTTGCATTTCCTTACCAGCCTAAATTCCTAGTTTTACCAGATCTTAATTGTTTTCACTGCACCTAGCCGTCAGTTGTCGGCACTTGGCAACATGATGCGGCTCACCATCCTTCGAAGTTCCATCGCCACTCGGCCGGAGCTGCAATTGCAGTGGGGATTCGGACTGGGGCTGGAACCAAGGCCCAGAATGGTCCAAGTTTTTTAGCGTCATCGGCGCTGGCAGCTTGTCATGTCAGCCGTACGCAAACTGTCAGAATTCGAGAGGAGCTCCTAGTGGAATGGTTTCGCCGAACCGACTGGCGGTTGTCGCATACTTAATCAGCGGCGGCGCGTCTTAGTGATAATTACCGGGCATTTTTGCAGCTCTCCCCAAAGCCGCCCGCTGGTTGCTGTGAGATGGGGCCAAATGAATGGCCAGAGCGGCTCCACTGTAGTCACTCGATGATTATTCATTGGGTCCTGCTCGAGAGTCCCCGATGCTCCTCCTACAACGACTGTGGCAATTTGTAGATATTCTGGTAGCCATTAAGGAGCAACAGGCGACAAACGCCGTGAGGGGAATGCCATAAAAGTTAATTGCCTTAGTAACAAAATAAAATAACTGCTCTTTAGAACAAGAGAAATTCGAGCATGTTATATAAGTCCATGTTGAATTTTTTTCTCATGAAAATAACAATCTAAATATCTCATCACTTTAACTGTGACAACATATATTTTAATTAAACCAAAACTTTACTTTACATTTTATTTTTTTGCTTTTTAGCTATTTGTTCAATTAATATTAGGAATTTATTTTCAATTGGTAGGTATTATAGGAATTTAATTATATACATATAACATTTATCGTCATTTATTCGAGCATTAAAAAAATACATATTTGATTTTATTGACTTTTGATTTGTTTTAAATGTATCAGTGTGTTGTTAGCTCCTGAGGCATTTATGCGGCTTACGCATTGATAATAAAAATGCATAAATATTTATTTTTTCCAATTGGCTTAATTATGAAATATTTGCAAGTCCTTTGGCATTAATAAAGCTTAAGGGAAAAATTTTTTAAAACTATTTTTATTTTCATTTTAATGAATTTTAAGGAAACACAATTTATATTTTAAAAAATTCAAAATTATTAGGCGGCAGAGTCCTGCAAAGACCATTAAAATGCCTTTTTAAAGGAAAATAGTTGGGGAAAATGACTCATTTAGGGATCAACAAAGGGGCTGTCAGCCCAAACAGGGCTATGGATGGCCATATTCCGGCATTCAAAAACGCGACACTTGAGCAGAGTTGTAAAGGTAAAACTGCCACTCAAAAATGCACAGGCAGCCAGCCAACCTTTTGGCCAACCGCAGACAGGCAAAAGCGGCAGAAGCAGCAGCACGGAGACAAAACCCATTTAAGTTCAAAGCAAGCCAACCGACAAGACGATCATTATCTGAGCCGCATATCTATTTGCGATTACCGAGGAGCTCAGTTTGAGCCAGAGTTTGAGCCTGAGCCTGAGCTTAAAGATGATGATGAGCATGAGGATGGAGCTGGGAGCTGGTCTGAATCGTGGGAGTTTGGGATCGCAGTCTCCAAGTGGTGGCGGTGTGGTGGCAATGGCAACGTGGGCGCATAAAAACAGGCAAATGTCAAAATGACGCGCTTTGTTGTTTATCATATTTACCGCAAGCCGGAAAAGAGATTGGCGGACTGTGAGCCGGGCCAAATGCAATTAGTATTCAAATGTGGACGCGCCAGCGAGCACGACGCCAAAACGAGTCATCATCATCTGCCAGGGAACGACACTTGGACTTGGGCCTGGGCCTTGGATGGGATGGGATGGGATGGGATGGTACCTGGATGGGGCCAACTTCTTTGGCCACAAAGGAGCCGAGCCGAGCCGGCTCTTTACATGCTGAAAAATGCCTAGGCTTTTGTGGCTCACAGTTCGCCGTAATTTAGCGCACGCATTTTGCATTTTAAATGCGAGCAGCGAACGGCGACGACTTCTGATTAATTCCTCAGCTGGGCGCTACAAATTCGTTTGACTAATTGCGACTGGGAATGGGGATGGTAATGGTAATAGTGATGGCCATGGGAGTGGGAGACCAGCCGGAGAATTCCGCGGAACACCTTATCGGCCGCAATTAAACGTGGCGTCGTCCAGGGCAGCGATTTAATGTATGATTTCTTTCAAATCATATCTACGTGACTGTGACTCAGCCTTATCAGCATGGTCATTTCCCCAGATACAAGTTTAGGCAAGCACTGCAAAAAAAATAGTATGCAAAACATTGATAAATTCGTAAAAAAAAGAGTTAAACAAATTATATTAACATTTCTGGTGCACCAGAATTCTCAAAAGCCTTCAAGTTTAAATGAAAAATGTAAACAGAAAGAAATATTTAAGAACATTGTTCTTAAAATGAGAACATTCGTTCTTAAAACCATGTAGGTATCTTTTGGGGTCAATGTTCTTAATATCAGAACAAATTAAAAATCTGTTTGATTAGTATACTCTCTTTACTAGAAGAATAGCTTAGTTTTTAAGATAAACAAGGTAAATACCGCCAATTCAACATGATTCAAGCATTATAAAAATATTTTCTTATATTTCGATATATTTTTAAGAACATTTTAAACTCAGATAAGAACGTCAGAATTTTCTTTGTGTTTCATGAAATAACTCTAAAGTTACAATTTAGAAAAATAAAAAAAAAATCATTTTCAAATATTATTTTTGAAAACTGACCAGGATTTTGTTCGATTTTTTCCCCTGCATAAATGCAAACTCATTAATGAAAGAAACCCCGGGCGGCCAGTCTCTCAGATGATTCAATATGGCCGCTAGTTGCATATTAAGCAGCTAGGCTTTATCATCGAATATGGCCACAGCCTCGACGATACCAACGCTTTCTGTTATATAACCATAAAAAAAACGGGAAGGCAAACGGACAAAAAAGTAGAAACAAGAAACACAAAATGTGTCGTGGGCGCTATCAAGTGACAGCTCTGTGGATCCAAACAGTTGTAAAATTAACAACCGAGTTATGACAACGGCCAGCAATTAAAATTGACAATTGATATGACATGCTGTTGGTCCGCGGGGAGCGGAAAAGGGAATAAAAAATTGCCAATAAAAATGAATTCGTCTGGGAGTTTTGGATGAATGTCCTGGGAGTGGCTAGATTCTGAATGGGGAAGGTTTATCAGCCATACAATGGCATTAGGGATGTGTAGATCTATGAAAAAATATTAGGATAAATGTTTGCTTAGAAGTATTTTCTTCAAAACTAACATATTAATTTATAAATAAACATAACAAATACAAATAAATACCGAAATCCTCACATTAGCTTTGGAGTAGCATACTAATAAATTTGTCTTGTCTTTCGCAATTATTAAAGATATTTTGTAATGGGGTAGGAATCAGAACTGTCAACATTAGCAAAAGGGTTTATCATAGTTTCCCCACGGCTTTTACCTTAATGTTCAGTGCAGACTTGCTGGTAACAAACAAATGCGATTACGGCTCCATAGCTTTTAATTGCGGACCCCGTCTGGCAATGTTGGCCAAAAGTAATTGCTGCAATTTCGGGAAAAGCGACAGATCGCGTACTGCGACCAGATCCGTTGCAGAGACAACCTTTTTGGCTGCACAAATATGACAATTGTCGGCATTATTAAAATGTGCTACGTGCGCTAAATCTGCCGACATCAAAAAGCGTCCGAAAAGGGCACTGCGACACACGACAGGGCCAAAACAGGTGGGCCACGATGTTGACCAGGCCAAAAGCCTTTTTTTTGCGAGGGGGGAACACCAACCGACAGTCGCTGATAGCACACTCAATTTGCATTCGAGTGGGGCAGGAGAACGTTGGCCGAAATCAAGTGGAATGACTGCCAGCCAATTACTTTTTATAACTTTCTAGCTGGCACTTCAATCTCGGCCAGTAATTAGTTGGCCAAAGAGTTGACGACAGGTGGTCCAGGTGCGTGGGCGACAAAGGGAACCGCACACATTAACATAATGTTATGAGAGGGCTTTAATTAAAAAACCCAAAGCACAACCCTATTATTTTGCTCCTCTACATACATTTCTTTTTTGCCTGCCAGCAGTTCTCGACAAAGTCGTTGGCCATTCCATGTGTGTGCCCTCCTTGAAGCATTTAAGACTGGCCATCCGGCACAGACAATTAAAAACCCTCTCCAGCCCTGCCATTTGCCATTTTATAAGCACAGATTACAGCTTTACGTATACGTAACGCACGGGGAGGGGGTTAAGGGTGGAAAGTGGAGGCTGGCTGGAAAGTGGGCGGGACGGGGACATCCAGTCAGGACACACAATGTGGTCCGATAAGCGGGGAGCACTAGGTGGACTCCTCTCCAAACACCAGTGG
Organism: Drosophila subpulchrella; assembly: GCF_014743375.2. Taxonomy (NCBI): domain Eukaryota; kingdom Metazoa; phylum Arthropoda; class Insecta; order Diptera; family Drosophilidae; genus Drosophila; species Drosophila subpulchrella. The sequence goes on along the minus strand of NW_023665452.1, from coordinate 52,521 downwards.
TGCCGTCTAAAAATTAATACACTACAAATTGTGGCCTAAATTAAATGTAATAATTTATAACCAATGATAAACATTTAAAATGATATAAATATTTATTCCAGAAATAACGTTATTTGGATTGGAAAATAATAGAACTAAGTAAAATACTAATAATTTTATATATATATTGTTTTAGTTTTGTTTTCTTGCAGAGGATATTATAATATCACTTAGAAATGTACTTGGATAGGAACAAAAATATAAGATTATAATAATATTTGGATCATATTCTCTTCTACTTTAAGGTATCGTATTTATTTTGAGGTTTCATAATTACGAATTTAGCTATATACAACTTTATATACTTAGCTGTCATAAAAAGTTCCCATCAGAAATTATCGATATACATATTTCTTTACAAGTCTTTCCCGTTAATTTGGCTGCTCTGTAATATTCATATGATTTTAATTTAAAGATTTATATAAAACTTTGGCTTTCCGAAGCAAACTTTCGTCCTTGCTAATAACAACATTTATTGTAGAATACTTGTTGAATATTATTTTTACATTTTATAGCGTTTTATGAGCTTATAAGCTTATCTTATTCATCATAAATCTTTCAAGTATACTCTTATAGCATTAATCACCTTTAAAAAATTTTAAAAAAGATTTGCCAGAAAGTAGCCAAGTTGGCATTACTAGCTCGACCGTCTCCCGTATCTGCAGTGTTGTGATTTTATGTCGGCCATAGTCGTCCTGGACGTCCTGTTCGCTGTTCCCAGTACTCGGTTCCCAGTTCCATTCTACCGCTCATTGTCTGCTCGCCTCCTTTAATGACATTGCACTGCACTTATTTCGTTTTTGGCTCTTTATACTTTTGCTTTTTTTCTGGCGGAGGAGACACCACCTTGTTCTCCATGTTGATGGCCGGCTGTAAAACCTTATGATAGCTTAATTTTAGAGGTTTTAGATCGTTTTTGCATTTTCTTCTCTTCCGACACACTCACATGACAATGTGATTTGGCCCGAAATCAGTTGCGAATTTGCATGGACGAGCTCAAAATGAAGTCATTCCAATGCCACGCCGAAAATGACAAAACTTAAGGGAGCTGTGGAAGGCATGATGGGAAAAATGGTTGCGGAAAAGCGTGGAATAGTGGGAGGAAGCTGTTCAATATGCAGTGCACAGCTTATAAGGTGGATAATCAAGGGGTTGTAATATCAGATTTTTTGCATGCTTTGCATTAGCACGAAATGAGAAGGTGGGTTGATACCAATCGATTTTTCAGAAGAAGACTCTCAGTTCAAAAATAAACTTCTCGAAATACATAAAACTTTAAAGACCATGCTTAGACGAATTACAATTAAAGAAAAATAAGCATTTTCAATATTTACTTGCTTATCTAGGGAAACCATAACCTGGTCATCAATTTGAATACGCAAATGAATTCGTAATAGAAATGGTGCAGCAGTAAAATTACCAGTATTCAGAAGGGGATCTTCATATCACTACCAGCTGAGACCCCAATATAACGAAACGTGTCCGAAATTGGGGTTGAATCTGAGTCGTTATCATTTGCAAAGGCGCCCCGAATAATATGATACTTCATCAATTCAAAGGAAAACCATTTAATATGGAAATGACTCAAAAAAAAGGGAAAATTCAGACGGGCAATCAAATTGGGAGAGCACATGATGTGATATGAAATCGAGACCGCTTATGGAAATTGACACACGGAAAAAAATGCAGTTCGATATTAACGCGATATTCGCTGGTCAATCTTAAACTAACTAATGTATTCTTGTTAGACTCACTTCAAACCATTGAAGAAAAATGATATCATTTGTTTTGTTTCTATTAGTGACACTTGTATCTGTTATCGGCTAAAAAGAAAAATCGCACAGTTCTTGTGAGATACAACTTAATTTTTTTTCTTTCTGTGAGGAAGAACAATTGTGAGATGTAAATTTGCATGTGACGAAAATGTACGACAGACATCGTAAAATCTGAGAGTAGCCCAGATATGGCCGCGAGTTACAAGCCGGCGACAAATGAGCAACGGAAGTGCATAAGCGGCAACCGGAAGTGGAAGTATTTCGGGCCCGGGCGAAGACGAATCGAGGGCTGTTAACGCATTTACAAGCCTCGGCGACGACAATGAAATATCGCCGAAGATTATCAAGGCCATGGAGTCCGCAGTCCGGAATCCGGCGCATTTACTTTGCATAATAAGCCGGATTATGGCGGCCCTCAAGCTCCATGAGACGGAGTGGGATGAAGTTGACAATTGATTGCTGGCAATGGAAATGGCACGGAAAAATATTTGCCGGATTTCATCAAGCGTCGCGGAAATGGGCGAGTGAAAAATTTGATTTAGGCACTTGCTGCCTGCTCGTAGGCAGTTCATCAGTGGCCGGGGGAATGCCACACCACTCCATCCGAATTGAGGTAATGTTTTTATGTCAGAAATCACTTAGAGCTTTGGTCAGCGGAAGTGGCCATAAAATAGCCATGGCGCATCCGCATCCGCAGCGAGAGAGCCTCGCATCTCTGGCCATAAATTCGACTGTGAAATTGAAACTTAAAATGCGTAAAGTATACGCCCCATTCGCCGGCCGCCAAGACCGGAGTTGCCCGAAGAGCAGTTTCAATTTTTATGTGTATTTTATATGCCTACTGTAAATTGCCGGCCATCTTGTCTGCTGGCAAAGCTCAAAGGCCAGAGGCTCGCAAATGTTGCCGCCGTTTCTTTCCTGCCACTTTGGTGTCTATTCAAGGACCTCCCCTCGAAAATTCCACGTTCACGTTCGCAATCGTCATAAATCTTATGGCCACATCTTGAATTTATGTGCCCCCCCAGCTCCCCAATTCCCGGCAAATTCCAGCCGGAGTTCGAGGCCCCCATTCTGCGGCTGTGTTTTGTGGCTTAGATTAGCAATGCTGGCATCTGGTGGCGATTTTCTATTGATTTTCGCAGCGCCACTTATTGAATTTGTTTGCTATGCTCGGACCCGAAAGTTTTTTAATCAAAAGTCCTGCTCGAAAATAGTTCGCTTAAAGTGTTTAGCCAAATGACAGACAGTAGAGTCCGGCAGCTTGCACTTTGACTGGCAACAATCCGAAACGTTTCAATTTCGCCCAAGACAAAGGCGGAGCAGCAACAAAAGCCACAGTGGCAGAGGCAGAGGCATTTCCAGCTAAAATATTTACAGCAGAAATGTTTTGTGCAGAGATGGCCAACAAAGGGCTGGCCAAGAGGCATCTTCCCAACCCTTCGGCCCAGCAGAAGGGCAGATTTCATTACTGGCTGACCAGCATGCCGCTCTAAGACAATCAAAGGTGAGCTGGCATCGCCGACGACAGTTGGGTCGGTGGGGGCTGCTTACTTGGGTTTCTTTTATTTTCCGCCTGGTTGGAGCAGGAGGTGGAGCCCGAGTCACGTGGAATCCACCAGATTTGCTGCCCTGCGAAGACGCGGCTACCAGCAGACCAACCTGCAGACGCAGCTGAGCTGCATCCACCGCCATGAAAATTGGCGTCTGCCAAACATAAATAAAAAAGGGGAAAGGTAGACAAATCCGGAATAAATAACAGCGTTTGTCTGGCCCGTCCTGCGGCGGTCTGCTATCCGGAATGGGATCGGGTTTGGGATTGGGCTTGAGATTGGGTTGGGATTGGGACTGGATCCGGGCGTGGGTAGTGCCACGTCAGCACGGGCGTTATGGCAACCGACGGCGTCGAGACACCTGCCCATTGTGGCTCTTCCAGGCACTTTGCCCCCGCGTTGCGTATACGCTCAGTTGCACCGCAAAATGAGCGAAAGTCGCTGCGTCTATTTGCCATGGCAATGGCAACGGCAATGGCATTGGCATTGCCAGCACCATTGGCAAAGGCAATGTGTCTTTTGTAGCGCGCTTTTAATAAAATATAACCATTTAATTGGTGTGGCAACCGGAGGCAGATGCCCCCTCCGCCATTCTTGCCACCCACTTAAAGTTTCCATTTAATAAAGAAAGAAAATTGCAAGGATGTTTTTTGTACCAGTCTGCAAAAATAGGGGTTCACATTTGCAAAACTGAGTTCTGTATCTGACAATATTTTGTGTATTTTGTTTCGGGGAAAAATATTTTAGTTTTGTAAATAAAAGCTTGCAACTGTCGATTGATATACTCACAAAGAGAAGATCTCTTTAAAATGAAGAGTCGCCGGGGGTTCGGAAATCCATTTCAAAGAAATTCCAACTAATAATATACATACAAATTCAATTAATAAACCAGTTTGAGTGTTAAATTTCGAGGTTCGTTATTTTAGTTATTTTACTTAGAGCGAAAGGGATGATTTCGATTGATTAAGATGTTCGTTTTCTGAAGGTTATTGCTATGCCCATCTTATTCGGGTTTCAGAACTTATCAGCTTTTTCCAAAAAAAAAAACACTTCATGTTTAGGTCCATGATATTCTTAGAAATAACTGAGGAACGAAATATGGTATAGAACTGCTTTAGAATTTACCTAAAAAACTGATAGGAAACACAAACAATTTAAGACCTTAGATATTATATATTCTAATTTTATGTATATTTATGTATATTTTGTGCTGACCTTCTGACAAAGTGCGTATATACATATGTAGATATAAGAATACACTCCCTCTGTTTAATAATTTAGAAAAATTCTATACTCAAAAACAAACCATTTCTTCTAAAATTAAAAAAAAGACATTGAAAAATTTTACAAGTTCCTAGCGAGTAAACACAGGTCTTTGAAGTCTAAAAATAGAATGAACAATACACCTAGGTATATTCAAATACTTAGCTAAACAACAAAACTTCGCATGCTATTTATAGGCAAGTCTTTTGTATAAACTATTTATAATGGGACAATCTGTAGTGCCAATTTCAAATACTTGTGTAAATTCTTGACTCGTTAGACAATTTCCATAACTTTCGTCTGGTGGCAACCGCTTGCCAACAGCCTGACTTCAAAACACGCTCTTTAATTAATTCAAAGACAAGTGCAAAGATTCACACCACCAGGATGAGGATGGTGATGGTGATGGGGATGAGGATGGGGATGGGGATGCGGATGGCTCTGGGATTGAGGGGAGCGATGCCTAAATGGCTGCAATCAATTAAGAGCCAACAAAGTCAGCCGTCGCCGTATCGATGTCAACCAAGCAGCTGTGATGACATCCCGGAATCCCGGTATCCAGCTCTTCCCCAGTCAGCAAATTAATGAACAACGCACCCGATTGGAGGAAATGGGAAGGCGACGAGTACAACGGGAATGGAAATGAGCTGGATGACAGCCTCATATTTGCATATTCATGCGATCCTGCACTTGTGTGCGCTTAGCTATTGCTTCCGCCCATCTGGTCAACGAATTTTCTGGCTAAATGCCTTCGGTTTACTTTAATTAGTTGTTTAGTTTGTCTAGCTAAGTGAGAGCCGTAAAAAAACAAGTCGAATGGGGATGGATCCAGTCAAAGCCAGACTGCGCTCTAATGGAACTAAACTAAGAGAAAATGCGTTCCCCGGTTAATGGACGGGACGCACTTCATTAGATATTCTCTTTCCAATGCTAATATGCATGCACTCAATGTGCAAATAGTTTGAGAGCAGGAATCCGACAACAGCGAATAGAAACAGATACAGCAGAGTCCCCAGAGGGACTTCCCCCGAAGGGAAGGGGCAGACCCGACCGAACTATTCACTTTGGCTCGTCAGCCATCAACTTGAAAGGGCCAGACTATGCGGCAAGAGCCGTGTAATTTAATAGGAAGTTAAATCAAAATAAAACCGTTTTGTTATCATCAAATTATTATTAAATTCTCGGATCAATTAGGGATCTTACTTGAGGTTAGAAACCGTTTGCAATCCTTTAAAAAGGGTTCAAAATTTGTTTGTTGTACTTTTGAATGTGTAAAACTGATAAAATATTGTATTTGGAAAGGTTATTGGAAATACAATGTTTAATACAATTGGAATCCTAGAAATACAAATAAATAATCCTTATAATATTTGTATATATGGGCCGTTCTTTTAAAAATCGAACGGATGACACAACAAATATTTGATATGACTTAAACTTTTTTTACAAATACTTTTCGGTAAATAAAAAAACACGAGTATCAGGATTTTGCCGAAAAATAATAATTTTGTATTTAGAATTTTTTAAAGTTTGCTTACAATAGTAAAATTTAAAAAAATTTCCTCTATTTGAACATCGTTATATCCAGCTGGAGTAATCCGATTGACTTCGTTTCTTTTTAATTTATTTCTGTGAAACCTCTTCTTTCAAAATACAATTTAAAAAAAAAAACTTTTTTTTAAAATTGTAAAAATAAATAAAAATTATGTTAAAAACAAGTTTATACATATATGGAGCTTAGAAATATTATACTAATATTTCTTAAACATGGCTCAAAGATAATACTGAAAAGTGAAATACAATTTTATGTACATTTTGTCACAGTCTGATTGACATTTGTACCTCGAAGAAAAAGGACGAAATGTCAGCACCTACACATTTTAAACTTATTATTTGACAGAATATTTGTCTGCCTTTCAATTTAGATTTTTCGTCAACAATATTGACGTGTGAAGACTTCAAAACAACGGCAAATTAGCTGCTGATTCGACACCCACGACCGAAACTTGCCAAACTCAGTGTCATGACAACGAAATTAATAAAAGCAAAGCACAGGCAAGAAGCAGCAAAAATCAAAAGCACGAGCAACAAATATTGTCGCATGCATAAAAAGGGCCTCCACAATTTAACGCTCGAATGTTCCGACAGACGTCGACATATGTTGGCGCACACGTGTGTCAGAATGTCCCTGTGCGGTGTGTGGAACTGCCGGCGTTGCGTATATGAAAGTTTTTAATAATACTTGGCTAAAATACCAAAGGAAAAACTTTTATTAATAAAGTTTCTTTCATTCTGTCCCCTTGCACCGAACACGAAGCTTCCTCCGGAAGGGAAAATACATAGAAGACTACGGGAAGGCTGTTCCTGAGGCTTCTTTGCCTCTTTGCTCAGCCAGCTACTAAGGTTTAATTATGGCCAGAAGAAAGTAGTGGACTCCAAGAGTGGCAAATAGTTTTTCTTTTCTTTATTTTGATTTCCCTGCCACACATACGCAGCAACACGCATATTGAGAGAAGAAATGTTTATGCGTAATTATTTGGATTATCGGAAACTCAAGATTAATGGCAAAAAAAAAGTTCAGAGGTCGAAATTTAATTATTTAATTGAATAATATAGAAATAGTTATTCAATATCTAATTAACTTGCTCATTTGGTGTCATTACTAAAAATTTGCAATCTGTTCTTTATAATAAAATGTATAATATTAACTATGTAATATTAACAGAAACTAATTTTTGTTGGTTTCGTACCTGCTTTTAATGTATAATGTATAAAATAAATATAATAATAATAATGATAAATTTTGTTTGAAAATGAGTGCAAGAAATTTCTTTGTGCTATAAATTTACTAAAAATATGTCAAAATCAAGATAACATTTTCGCCGTAAGTATTATTATCTTTCCAATAAAAAATATATAACGAGATTAAGAGTTGTTGAAACTAGATATACTTTAATAGGCCGTATATTTATTTTAGTTTCGTTTCTGATATAATAACAGATTATACCAGTTATTTTCGAGCTAACCGCAACGCATAAACGATCCCATGGATGAAATAAGCAGTGAAGCCCTTTTAAGGGGGACACTTGTCGCATCGGCAACAATTGCAACTTTCATCCCCCTCGCCCCTCGCAAATCTCGGCAGCATGTTCAAGTGCACAATTTTTGCCTTCGGCGGCAATATTAAAATTTAAGCTGAAATGCCATCGAGCAGGCCAGGCTGAAAGCAGGCCCGGAAATAGTTCCCCCCGAGTTCCAAGCCTTGCCAATTCCGCTCGTGATTTCGCTTATTCGTTTTTTGTGTTTTTGATTTTGTCGTATTTGTCTGGCGATAGAAAAGCAGAGCCGCTGGCTGAGCAGCAACTTTTCCCCAAATACTTTTAATTAAAATTTCAAATTATTTTCGCCTTTCGCAGACGTCGACAGATGGAAGTGGGCGGGGCAGGGGCAGGGGATGGGGCAGGGGCAGGCATCTGGAGACAAAGATGAGCACAAGTGCAGTTAGCGAGTGCAATGGCGCACAAGATGGCGGAAGGATCCGCATCCGGAGGATCCGCAGCGCTGAAATATTCAAAGCGCATTTTCAATTTAAAAGTTTCGCACTCGGGCATATTTATTTATTTTATTTCGCAATTTTTGTTTTCTGCTCATCATTGAGTCCGAAAACGGGTGGGAGTTGGGTTGGTCTCTTTGACCAAAGTTTGGCTCCTTCAAGTAGGCAATGTCATTGAGATTGGGCGGTGGGCGGAGGGCGGTGGATGGTGGATATGAATGCCCTACAAGCGGCAACTTAATGCAATTTCGCTCTGGCAGATTTCATTTGTGTGACAAATGGGGGGCGTGGCCATGCAAATCGCAAATAAAAAGAACTCATTAAAAGTTTATGCCACAAAGTTTGGCACCCGACCCAGTGCCACGCCCACCGCCCACTAGCCAATACCCACCACCCACCGCCCACCGCAATCCAATTCAAGCCAAGCCAAAACTGCAACTTGTTTTGACCAAGAGAAAAGGAGAGGGCAACTTCCGCTGATTGCATTTATTTCCTTTCGCTGGAATGGGCTGGCTTTTGTTTTTCGGCTGTTGTGCAATAGTTCTAAAAGCAAGTTTATGGTATAACTATCAATTGCCAGGCAGCCTACACTGAAAACTTTTGCAAGAGGCTTTAGTCGCAAGTTTGATCGGAAAGTACTTAAAAAGTTCTTGCCGTCCTGCTGAGTTGGATTATATGAGTATTTTAGTTACATTTATAAAAGAGTACAGAACTTTTTGGTCGCGGCTTTTGCTTTTTGAATTATATTTCTTTACACAAACGGTTGCCTTGGTCTAAGAAAAAGTACGATGTTATTTAAAATTATAATTTTATAGAAATAAATGTATACCGGTTTAAGTTACACAAAGTGCTGTAAGCTGAATTTAAACACCATTTACTTACCGCTTGAAAAAATCCAATTAAGTAATGCCCATTATCAGAAATCTATATCTGTGCCAGCCGATCAATCATTAAATAACGATAACCGGTAATTCGAGTGTGCACTATCAACATTGTGGGCCAGTCTCTAGAGACTTGTTATCTCCGAGTAACTCCACTCTTTTGTGGCCCGCGATCCCAATAATCGAAATGACAGTTGACAATCCCTACACCAATAATCGAATAAAATATCACAGAGGGGCGGTGGGCAGCACGTGCGACACGTTTCCCAGTTTCCCAGCCAGTTCAAAAAGTCAATTCGAATTAAACAACGCATTTGATTGCCATAAAAATGGGCGGTCGCCCGTATTTATTGTCCGCTCGATTCGCGTTTTGCATGCTCAGCAAATGCATTTTTTCTATCTCAGTTTTTAGCTTGTCTCGTTGCTGGGTTTGGGCCCAAAAGCAAAACGTGTCTGGCCATGGCCGCTCCCAAGACAGGTAAATAAAATTGAAATTATTCTGTGCAGCCGCAAAAAAGCAGCGAAAATAATGAAAAAATCAAGCAATCTAGTAAAAACAGTTTGCACCCCGCGCACCCACTGAAATTACTCAGAGTGGACCTTGAAAAAAAAGAACAGAATCTGGTAAAAACACAGGCGGGCGGCGTTTCAATTAGCCGTCCTCCAGCGACTTGTCCGGCAATTAGGTGTGTTTTAGTCGGCCAAAACGATTCTAATCGCTTGTGTTTTAACATAGATTTCGCTTTTGCTTTATTTGCCCGGCTTTGTTTAATTTCAGCCCGCTCCGAACACTTTTTGCTGTCATGTTGTCGACTGTCATGTTGCCGGTGACATTAGCCGGGAGTTCTAGACCCGCTTCGGAGTCCGGGCTGAACCCAGGCCCAAAGAGAGCTGCCCGGCCACACACAAGCTCCGACTGTCCGATCATACAGCCCAGATATGACAAATTTAATTAAGGTTAATTTTCAGTTCGCCTTTTCATTTTTTACCCGCCCGCAGTTCGGTTCACATAACATTTCCAGGCGATAGCAGTCTATTGGCAGTGGGTATTCTGAGTTCAAAGGTGAGATTGATGTGGGATTGCAAGGATCTTTTATCGCAGAGTTCTAGAAAATCAAAGTATACTCCAATTCACAATTTCTTACTTAGAGAAACACATTTTATTTTAATATTTTATTATTGATTTAGTGAAAATGGTAAGTTTACTTCTAATAAACTCTATAATATCACAGTTTTCACTTATATTTCCCTTTTAGGGTTATTTTTAGACTGTTTAGATTTTCCAGATCGATCACCGATCAGAATTTTCCCAATTCTTGTTCAGCCCTTGCCCAAAAGAGGGCGCCACTTACTCGCAGCTGCCTCCTCTGCCCGCCAGGTGGCTGCCTCATAGTTTGCCCCGCTCTACAGGGTGTTCCCCCTTTCGACTTGAATCGAATGGCAAAGGTTCTTGGCTGGCTGCTTTATCTGAAATTGCCAATCGACTGCTATGAAATGCACTCTGAAGGCAAAGGAAGGAGTGAAGGGCTGTGTGAAAAGGTCAAAGGCATTCGATTAACTTTAATTTGCGCGGCTCTTTTCGATCCGTATACGTATATATATATACGGCTTGGCATGGTATATGTATATCCCCTCCATTGTTCCACGCTGTTGATTTAGTTAGCGGGTCGCGTTGACTGGCTTATGGCCCCGTAGTTCAGGTGTGCCCCTTGCATTCGGCGTGAAAGCCAAACCTACTCCTCGGGACCGAATCGTCTTCCCGGCGCATCTCCGCGATGATGTGCCTCCTAGACGACTTACAATGGCCCGAACTGCGCTTTGATTTATGCCAGCTGCGGTCATGTCATAGTTCAGCCCACAGTTCGGCATTGTTGCAATGTCACGGGGGCGGGGCCTAACGGTGAGGCCATCCCAGTGCATTCCCAAAAAATACCCATACCGATTTACCCCGATGAAACTAGGCAAGCCAATGACTTTGTTTATACAAACTATATTTTTAGTAAATTAAGTATACATAAAACTCTAAAATCAGGAATCGAAAAAATCATTACTGGTGAGTTATATTTTCACAAATTGAAAAGAACACAAGACTCTATTTACATTTGTTGACAGTTTATAAAAATCATCCAAATTGGAAATATAAATGCAATAAAATCATAGTGGGTCAGCAAAAATATGAGCTCATGACTATTTTTGGTGAATAAAAAAAATTATTTAACATATATGAAGTAAATATAAAAAGAAATGAGTTATCTGAATTTATATGTGCAGATTTTTGGTACTTACATGTATTATTAAAATTTAAAAAAATCCATTTCAAAGCATCTTACTTCTATTTCTTTGTTTTTGGGTTACAAATGTGCTTTGGGGCCAAGCTCTAATTGCGGTTGTCGGAGGCACGCGTTGGCCAAGCGAAAATGTCACTGCCACAGGAGAACGGCGGCCAAAATTTGGCCAAATTGATAGCCAAATTTGGCGGCCAGGTGACGGGCCGTCGGCCAGGTGGGCGGGGTACCCCAACCCGCTCATAAAATATATATATATACACAGCCAATGCTGGCCGGCAATCGAATGCCGTTCGAGAGACCCGGCTAGTCTGTCAGTTAGTTGAAATTAATTTGCACAGCCAGGCAAAATAATTTACGGTCTGCACAGCGGCCGAGTAATTGAGGTGGATTCGAAGATGTGGGCAGGTTTATGGCTGCAACTTTTCATATGCTCATTGCCCGGCGCGTGACATATCACGAAATTCTGTTAACGGCTTTTTCCAATCGAACTGGAAGCTGTCAATTAGTTGTAGGTACATCAAGCGAACACGTCTACCGAGTCTCCAGCGGCTAACCTGTTTGACGAGCCGAGAAAATTTGAATTTCGGTGGAGGTAATCAAGTAAAATCGATCCTAGCCATAAACGAATTGAAATTGAAATTGAGGTCCGATTGTATTGGTGCGAAATCTCCTGCAAACGAAGTTTGAAATGAGCTTCTGTGATGCCAAATTGTCATATTAACGGATTTCGATGGGGGAATAGGCCTCACGATTTAAGCTTTTGTTTTCAGAACTTCTTAAACACATGGAATTTTATTTTAGTAATCATAATATAAGATATATAAACATACATAGAACAAACTGTAAACATAAAACTACAAAAAACATTCTACACGATATCATAAAAAAAAAAGTTTCGTTGCCTGTTTTAGCTTTAATATACAAAACAGAAGATGTTTTGATTAGATAGAATTAAATAGATAGATTACTAGAATTCTAATAATTTACACTTACAGTTGAAGAACTCAAGTTCTTATACTTTTTCCTATGTACATAGATCTTTAATTAGTATCATAATTATCTTGTTGGAATATTTATTATATATCTTCTTATTCTGATTCTTTTTAAAAAATATGAAAATATAAAAGATTGCAAAATCGTTTTAAGATTAATAAACTTGAAGAAGTAAAATTCTTCTACTTTTTTTCTATGTAGTAGTATCATAATTATTTTGTGGGAATATTTATTATATATCTTCATATGCTGATCCAATATTAATAAACTTTAGGAACTGAAATTCTTCTACTTCTTTTCTATGTAGATCTTTAATTGGTATCATATTTTTATATGGTTGGAATATTTATTATATATCTTCCCATTTTGATCCAATTTTATCTGGTAGATCTGAAGTGTTTTTGAAGCATGTTCTGGGCAGTGCCGTCGAGCTTGTTAATTGCGGGCCGGCAGCTACTTGCCTCGCTCCGATTTGCAGCTGGGGGCTCACAAATCTTGTCACCGGCGGGATTCAGCGATGCAAATATCTACGCAGCATGCAACGAACCCGTCATCTGGGTTCTGCGTCGGCGACATCCATTTCTCATTTGATCTTTATCGCCGGGCAACATGCAACCAGGTACCACCTCCCTGGCAAAAACCACTCCCACCGCCCCAGAAGTCCTTGGACAGCCTGATATCCGTATTGATTGTAATCAAGATTGGCTTTTTGCATGCGCCCGGCTGCCAAAGCGATTTGTGGTCTGGAAAACTGTTTCGCCCAGCGACATTTCAAGGCTTTCTGTCACAGCAGCCGCTCCCCCGATTTTTCCCCTCCTCCGCCCTTTTGCAATTTGCCAGTTTTTAATTTCCTCCGGGTCTCTCATTAGCGGTCCGCGATTCAGGTGGCCAACCAGACCCCAGATGCCAAAAGTAGGTCGAAACGGGTCGCTTCTCGAAATTGTGGCACACGCACAGCTCAAACACCTTAGTGGATTTTGGTTTTTCGCTATTTCCAGCTGACTTTTTGCCCCGACAATTTGGGAACACAGACAATGGATGGGTGTAAATCATGTTTGCACTGCCTGTCTGTCTGTCTGTCTGGCACTGGCTTTTTGGCCCAGACTTGACTTGACTTTACTTGACTTGTGGTCAATGGCTTGTACATAATGGCTGCCCCAAACAACAACTACAATCGCCTCTTTGGGGCATTTGCAAACAATGACATTATGCTGACGTTTATTAATCGCATTTGCGAAATTAATGTCGTGACATTTTCGGTTTAATGTAGTTGTAATAAATAAATGCGCCGTTTACCCATAGACTAGCAGAAAAACAACAATAAATATGTATGGTATAAAAAATCAATACAATAGTCGCAGAGACAGACAGCAGACACCGCAGACAGTTGCTGCTGTCAGTGCTCCAGATTATGTAATTTCGATTTGCATATAGCAAATGAGCCAAGCGGTAGCTACTTTATCTATTTTTAACAAGTTAGGGATCCCCGACTTAAGTATGCAACGTAACCGCAGTAGCATTTCCTTTCACTGATGAAGAATATGGAATAGTAAATAATTATTGAATATAAGATACTTAAATTTACTTACATCTTCTTATCAGTGTCATTACAATTATCATAAATTGGTTTATAATCCACCTGAATATTTTTAATTTAGAGTTTTGTACAACTAGCTTTTCAAAAAAAAAATGTATATGTAAGACTGAAAAAAAAAGGATTTCACTTTACCCCAGATGGGACTCGAACCCACAATCCCCGGCTTAGGAGGCCGATGCCTTATCCATTAGGCCACTGGGGCATGTTCTACCGGCCGGCAAAATGCTATTTTCAGCTTACGGCGCAACGTCATGGGTGAGTCACTCAGCGAACGAAATATTCAGAAGGGAGCGCAAAACGTGTTTGTTTATTGAACACCTTTCGGGGTGGAAATAAACCATGATGAAATTTACCTGTGTTGATATTTCAGCAATAACATAGGTACTTGGATCCAGAATATTCTTTATAAAGAACATCAAACCTTTGTCATTAAAAAGAAACGATAAACACTTGAGCCATAGAGTAAACATAACCCAAATATTTAGTAAGTTATGCACATACATATGTATGTTTGTTTAAACAGTTGCTTCGCCACAAAATTAAATTCAAAACACCAAAAAATATTTTTACTTGTTTTATTGCTTGCTCATTCTTGTACGCCCCGAGTTTCATGTGGGCATTTTGACAGCCACAAGCACATGCCCCAGTGGCCTAATGGATAAGGCATCGGCCTCCTAAGCCGGGGATTGTGGGTTCGAGTCCCATCTGGGGTAAAGTGAAGTACTTTTTTTTTCTTTTTTTATTTTTTAACATAAGAGCTATTGATAAGAAATATTATCGCACTATGGTAGCTAGTTAAAAAGAAATAAATTTAATTTCGCAAATATTGTGGAGCCTTATCTTAAGAAAAAAATGTTTATTTCAATTCCATTCACCATGGCCTTATGATGGTAATATAGAGTGCTACAATTCTTGATAAAGTACTTTGAAGTCCCACTGATTAGCTACAGTATGGAACAAAAACGTAAAGAATGTTTGAAATTTTCCCGTGGGTGTCGGTGAAAGTGGGTGACTACTTCGCAAGCCATTGGCAGTGTTCCATCAAACCAGATTATCGGAGTGCCGCTCCCAAATGCCGGCCCCCCCAAGCCGAACATAAACCATGGAAACTCGTCACAGCAGTTGACATTTCGCTGTGCCACTTCCACTTAATTTAACAACTTTACGAGTGCCAGCCATCGTCTTCTAATATCGTTTTCAGGCATTTTCACCCCGGCTCTTAAATGGCAATCAGCTTTCTGATGAGTTGTCAAAAACGGCGTCGCCTGGATGCCGGCGTTTAGGTGGATGCACCGCCAGTGGGCGTGGGAGCGGGTGGGTGTGGCCTGGCCCGGGATGAAATCCATCCACTTTAAAAGTTTGCCAAAAATTGCGGCTCATAATTTCACTTTCGCTATCTGAAATATGCATGGTCGTAAAATTTGCCAACGCCGTCCAAATGGCCACCCAGGGAGCCAAGGATGCACGGGCATCGCCGGATTGGGACTGAGTTGGCTGGCTGGGAGGTGGTTAGATGGAAGCTTCGGCCATAAGCATTAAAATTGCATACAGGCTGGCAGGCCAAAAAAAAAATACTAAAAAATAAAACTGTGCCTCGCATAGTTTCATTTGCTTTACGATTCAGCAAAACTTTGGCTGAGGATGCACGGAAGTTGGGATCCGGGGTAGGTTAACAGCGGGCTGTAAGGCAGTCTCATCATTAATGTAAATTCATTGTTGCATGTTGCTGGTGGGAAGGGGGGAGGGGCAGGGGTTGCCCCACTGCCTGCATTATAACAATTCATACTGAATTTTTGATACGAATTCAACTTTCCCACGTACGCATAATCCATTAAGTAAAAAATGGGGAGCTTTCGACTTGGAAGTATCTCTCTATTATTATGTGAAATTAAATACTTTATTTTTGTATTAAACACTAGTTTATGAATAAAAATACTTGAAATAAATATGTATATAAAAAAATAGGGGCTCTCATAAAAAATAATAATAATAATAATGACTAAAGGTGTATCAAAGAATGTCATAAAGGACTATACAGTTGATTTTCATTTATAACATTTTTTTTAGATTAAGTATTTTATAGTTACAGGATAAAGTATTTTCGATTCCATGTTATTCCTATAAGTACAATTAATTTAGTTGGATATGTTTTGAACTAGGGCTGCCATTGCATACCCATTAGAGGAAGCATTCCTGCAGCAAGGGAAAGAATTCCACTCGCCCCTATACACCCATACGCCCCACCTCAGAGTGAAAACTTTTTGCAGAATTAATGGCAAGGGTACTTTAGCACCCCGCGGAAACTAGGCCAAAGTCCGGGTGCTCTTCTATATAGAGCGGGGAAACGAAATGGTTTTCGAGGGGGGGTTGGGGTCGAAAAGGCATTCTGCGAGGTTTATGGAATGCTCCGCAGATTGCATTTGTTGCATTTTACTTAATTGAAAAAGGCCAGCTATGTGGGGGAAGGCCGTAAAAGGACAATATCGCTGTCCCTAGCCCTCTATGGGCTGCCTGCGCACTTCATAAAGCTGACAGGGCCCGGATCGCACTGGGCCGGGCTATAAAAGAACATGACCAAAGAAGCGGCTGCCGAGGAGGCAAACACACACCAAAATAGACCGCCAGCGGATTGCCACAAACGGGCAACAAACGGGCCACAAGCAACAACAACACCAACAGGCCGGGCCAAAAGCAAAAGCAACAAAGCCAAGGCATCTGCAACAAGCAACGGCAAACAAACAACGAGCGGCAGAAATTATCTACTCAGATTATGTCGAGATTAATTACATACGCTGAGCGCCATTGTCTTGTCAATAAATTGTCGTTGTCGTCGACGTCGCCTGGCATCGTGTGGCTTAAAGATAAGAGGGCCTCCGACGCCGACTACCGAAATGTTAACTGGCTTTTCCTTTCTTCTCTTTATATTTGCTGCCACTTTTTTGCCATTTTTTGCAACTTTTTGCCATTTTTTTTTTTGGCTGATGCTGTCAAAATTGGTTGCTCAACCCGGGAGCCGCAGCCAAGCCCCTCGTCCTCGGCTAATTAATTTAGAAATGTTGCCAACATCAGCGCGACGAGCCCACCAAAGGGAGCGCCCCATGCACCACCGTTAGCGGGCAAATAATAATGAAATGATATAGGTCTAATCCCCCGATAAGCATCGTGCCGCATCTCTCTAAGCCAAAGTGCTTGCCAAGTGCGCGTAAATTAATTGGCCAGCAGGCCGCAGAGAGGGCCATATGCATATAGGCAGTTCCCAGCTCAGAAGACTGCCGGCCAAGTTTATGTGGCTTCGTCTTTGGCCAAGGGGCACTGCTGAATTTAGTGCTTGCTAAGCGCCGAATGGCCAATGTAAATTATCAGCGTCTGCGCCTTCTTGGCCCGGCCTAAATGTGCCAGAGGATCGAGGGCTAAGGCGGCCGAATGATGGCCCACGAGCATGGGCAGGGCTAATTAGAATGGATAACACGATATTGGCAGCGCTGCACCTGGAAAATACTGCCCACCATAACTCCGGATGAGTGTTTGGCCATGTAAAAGATGCGGTTCGAGATTGCGGAGTCTGAAAAAATATTGAGATGGGGAAATATAACCCATCTCTAGGAAAAAGACCAGGCGGAGAGCTACGAACTTGAAAGGTTATTAATATTGTACCTACATGTATTTAAGGTTACAATTTTTAACTATAATGATCTGTAATAATACATTGCCAAAGATGTCAAAAATAATATTGTTCTTACTTAACGTATTATTTTAAAGTACAACAAAATAAAGGATAGGTAAAGTTTTTTTGTAAACATATTTTCTTATACTTATAAGACTACGAATTTGATTGAAATGGCTTAACCTACTGCAGATCCAAGAGACCCTTGCCATCAAGAATGGCTAGCAATCTAGTTGAACTTCTGATCACAATATCGCTGGCATGGATGGACTTCTGAAACCGAAGACCCTCTTCAGTTTCTTTATACAAACTTGAAAAGTCTGAGGTCACTTCATCGCCATTGTAGATAATAACAGGTTTGAAGAGATGAGACAACAGGGCTATAAAGTGATAATGTGTAAAGCAATACGTTTACCTAATTAGTTTCACTTTACTTACTCATAAATCGGCGACGTTCGAACTGAAGTCGGAACTCCGTGAGGCTGGGAAATAAGCCCGTATACGAAAGCTTTTCCAAATTTGCTTTCAGATCGCTATAATATTTGTCAACGAGTTCTGACTCCATGTCCTGAAATTCCTCCCTGAGGGAAACGGTGAAGAAGTGGTGCAAGTCGATGGCGGGGGAGGTGCAGTTGCTGAATTGAAAATCTATAGCTACGGCTTTCCGGGGATTACCCGCATTATCGTACTGAAACATAATATTGGTGGTCCAGCAATCACCATGGATCAAAGTTTGCAGTTCTTCTTCATTCACTTCAAAGACCCTAGCCCCATACTCCATAATGAAATTATGCAATTTCTCCAATTTGTCCCCATAGCTTCGCTTTAAATCTGGTTGTTCATCTATAAACCTTAAGAAGGCCCGGAATACACCCTGGTATACCTCGGTATAGCCCTCTTTGTCACGCGAAAAGAAATGGGTATTAAAGCACTTGGATAGAAGTTTCGGATGGCGCTGAATCAGGATTATGGATGCGGCGTGAAACTTGGCCAACATTTCCAAAGTTAGTTTGGTATGAGCCAGGTCTAGCTGCTTTACTCGATCCGCATTAACGTAATTATACTGCGATAGATCTTCCAGTATCATGGTGCTATATTCCCGGTCCACGGCGACGGCATCTGCAGCAATCTTTCCTTTAAGACCAGCTTCCTGGAGCAGTTCCTTCATTTTTGGCAGGACGAACTCGTACATGTCCATTTCCCGGTTGTACACATCGTACTCCACGAAAACCTTGGCTTGGGGAACATTTTCGGATAGGGCTTGCTTGACGATGTAGGACCTTTTCTGAACCAGTCCATCACTCTGCTGATAGTCCACGTGAATACGGGTCATGAGGCTCATATAGTTCTGACCTTTTTCCGTCGCCGGTTTGGCCAAGATTTTGAGAACCTTGAGCTGATCATCCTTGTAATATGTCCTCAACCTTTGTTCTAGGTACTCCTCGGTCAGCCAAGTGGGTAGCATTGTTTACGTGATGGGGTTTCTCGAACCTCTAAAGCTTTCGCTCTAGGGTCCACTTATATATTTGGAAGAAATGTGTTCTTATCGGTCACAATTAAAATCGCGATTAGAATTGTAATAGCAGATAACGCTTTCGCTCTGGATTACACTTTTATATATGGAAGTAATACATAAGTTCTTATCAGCCAAAATAAAAAGCGTGATAAGATTTGTAATAGCAAATTGTATGTTATCGCACAACGAAATCTACATTGTCAATTCTGCTTTCCACAATTCTGCTTTATCTTACAATAAAGTCTACATTGTTAATTCTGCTTTCCACTGTTTAGTTGCTATCTGTCATATCATGCAAAAGGCGTACAAACATTGATATATTACATGAAATACAAGCCTAGAAAGGCGTCTTAGGTAAATGTTAACTGAAATAATATAACAGGTCTGTTAGATAAAACACATCTTGATTTATTTCACCGTAACTAAATATATATTTGCCTACAGATCTATTCTGTTAGGGATATTATACCAGCACTAATTTAATTGCATTTGTAGACTTTCTTAAATTTGCTCATTAAAAGTATACTTCATCCAAAGACTTCCAAATTGGAGGAATTTATTGATAAGCGGGTAAGAGGTGACAAGTAAGAGGTTTAGAGTATATCTTAAATGTGGAAGGCTTTAAGTATATTTCACACATCCGATCTAGTGGGCTGGCAATACTAATTTCATTAACAAATATTTACTGCCGCATTACTCTTCATTAATAACACTTGCCCAGAGTATGGTGCGAATACCCCTCATCCTCTCTATAACCGAGTGCATTTCAGCCCCTACTTCGACCCCATGTAATTATTTATAATTAAAGTTCCTGCTGTGTCTGTGTTTGGGATGACCAAATGAATGCATTATACAACTGAGAGTTTACTGCTTACAACAAGGACTCAAACAAGCTGTCGTACATAAGGGAAATACATGCCAAATGTAGGAAGATGACGACTGCAAAGTGAAAGTTCCCAGGTTCACTCTATTTTCTGTTTGTTTACTGTAAAGTTTCCCTAAGCTGTGCATATAGAAATTCCATTACTTGGGAAATCATTTCGCAAGTGCATATGGGATGATGTTACTTTGATGTTGATATTTGACACACTGGGAGGAAAACCAAGCTATGTCTTGAGTATTTTATATAAATAAGGGTAACTTAATGTGGATCAACTGTAAAGCTTGTAGAGACTTATTAGATTTTATAATTTTTTTGCTAAGATGAAGAAAGAGACACTGATAATATTTTAAATAAACATATATAGTTTAGGCTTCCGCAAAAATTACAAGGTTTTTAAATCACCCAAAAATTATTCTATTACCCATAAAGCATCACTATATTTGTATCCCATGACTCTGAAGGCAATGTCCTTATTTCCATTGCATACTTTTAGACACTATTTTAAATGATTTTTAATTTATTTTTTATTCATTATAAATATAGAAAAATTATAAAATATTGCTTAGTATTTTCTCTGTACTGCCATCTGAGGACAGTGTGGATCAAAGTTTTGGGGCTTTCTAACTATTTGCAAGGCACGCACTTGATCCACCCACTCACACACCCACACGCTCGTAATTTCCCAGGCGGGCCAACGGTACTTTGGCGGCAGTGACGCCATTTTACCGGCGGCCATTTTCCGTCTGCCACTTCCGCCATAGCGTGCCGCCTGAATACTTGATGCCGCGATGGGCCGTAATGGGTTAAGGGCTGATCCAGCGACTGAGTCGCTATTAATGAGTTCCCACCGCCTATATGCATAATGTATAAAATATATACGACGCTGCCGATGACTCAGCCCACCCACGAAGCAGTTGACAAATAAGCGCTTAAGTAATTTGCCACCGTTTGCCAACAGAGTGGGGACTTCACAAGTGAATATTAAATAAATTTTCCAGTTATTGCCTGCGTCTGTGCGCGGCCTCAACGGGTTAACCAAAGACCGGCGACGAGGGCTGCATTCAACTTGTAATTAATGTCAAATATTTACACATTTGCCGGAGATCAAAGGTCTGCCAGCGAGTCTCACAGCAGCCGGGCTAATTAAATGAGTATTTATATTTAAATTACACAAAACTACTTAAAGGCTTTACCCTGGAGTCAGAGGCTGACGAAGTGAATTGGGTGGCGCCGGGTGGATTTTTACCTAAGAATACAGCTGGAGGCAGTGGATGTCTTCCGCCTCCAAGAAGGGCGGAAAACCAACCCTTGCCGGTAAGCAGCATATGGTGGGTGTAGCTTATTTCCCGAATAAATAATCATGCTGGAAAAAACTGTCACTTAATTAGCTCAAATTAGTTAGCTTATCATTATAAATGAATATAAATAAATCATAGCAAGTAGATGCAAACAATTTACTTGTACTTTCAAGTGTGTAGACAGATCCTATTAAATCTTATTATAGTAACCAATTTTATTAAAATCAATAAATAGTACTTTTATTAATACATTTCTTTTCAGATATATATGTACACTAGAGGTATTTAAAGCATTTAATAAAGGGACTATTTTTTAAAGTAATTCCTAGTTAAGTCCTAGTTATGAAAGCCCTACTTATTTTTACTTTCACACTTTTTATGAAAAGAAGAAAGGTACTACATAATGTTCCGTAACCCCTTTAACGCAAAGTGGCCTTATCCGAACCGATGTTACTGCTAATTTCGCTAAACTTATCCCTTTTACTTGCTGCTCCTGTCGAAAACTTTTGCTGCCGAGAATATGCACAAAGTTGAAAGGTGAACTTGCCGCGTTCGTTATCCTTCACCGGCAATTTGTCGCACAATTTAGCCGGCATTCAATTTGCTTCGAACTCGCTCGTCAAAGGCTTTCAGCTTGTTAGCGCTGCACTCAATTGGAGGCATTCAAATGCCGAGCGGTCGAGTGGCAATAGAGGGTTAAGGTTGTGGGCGGGCTGGGGGCACAAGGCGCAGGGCGCGGCTGCTGCAATTTGAAAATGCAGTCGCGCCCTAGCAAGGACAAGAACCAGTGGAGCAACCAGTTCCAAGCTCGCAACAGCAGCAGCTCGTGTGTGATATTCGGCATACGACATGTGGGAAATGCGTGTGCTCTGCAATCTTGGTCCTTCCGCGGCCAGTTACGGTGTCCGGGTTTCGGCTCCGGCTCTCGGGAATCCGGTTCTCCAGTTCTCCAGGTTTCCGATTCTCCGATTCTCCGGCGCTGTTGCGGCTCTGTTAGCCGGAAATGTTACGGCGCACACACGAAATGCATTTTGTAACCCAATTTCCTACTTCCGGTGTCTTTTCGGCAGCCGCACCACCCACTGCACCACCCACTGCTCCACCCACCGCCCGCTGAGAGTCGTGAGCACGTGGGAGAGTGGGCGGAAATGAGCTTGGCCGGAAAATTAACCCACTGGCTCTCTCGCACACATGGGAGCTTTTCCACACATGCTCGAGTCGGGAAATTCCGAGCTGTTTCGTGGAGCTTTTCCGAGCTTTACCAGCTTTCCGCCCAACGTTCTGACCCCCTCATTTTCTTCTTGTTTTTTGTTGTGGTTGCTTTCCTCATTTAATGCCGGTGTGCAGCTGTTTTGACCAAGTGACGTATTGTAATGCCGCCAGTCGTGTTGCCACTTTGATTGATTGGGTAATGAAGTTATTAGATAGGTGTGATTGTCAGGCCGTGCGAGATTTCGATTCCGATTCCGAGTGTGGCAGCGGCGAATTAAGTGCCTCATTAGATTGTTATGATAGGTGTGCGGCATTGTGGGCGGCGCTGCAAGTCGCGAAATGCAATTAATATGCAACGAATGAGTGATTGAGTCGTAAACCTAAGATTTTCCCATGATTTATGGTGGTTATTAAAGGGGTTTTAAAAGAACCCGGAGAAATAGCAATAAGAATAAATCGAAATGTTAAAGAACAATTCAAAATATGGTATTGAATCCAATCTCTCAAAGCCATCACTGTAATTAACTCGAATTATTGCTGAGATAATTTATTTTTGAAATCTTCTAGTGCAATAAAAAGCTTAAAACTTTTTTTTTTAAATTTGCTTAAATTATTTTTTTTCTTTCTCTTGGAATTTTCGCTGTAAGCTGGTGTAATTAGTCAAAATACCATAGTTTGACAATTATAGTAAAAAGATTATTGAGTCTTTGATTCAATGATTCGATACGAAAATTCAATTATGATTCGAATCTATGATTCGACTCTATGATTCGACTCTATGTTTCGAATCTATGATTCGACTCATTGATTCGACTCTATGATTCGACTCTATGATTCATTGATTCGACACTATTATTCGAATCTTTGATTTGACTCTATGATTCTTTGATTCGACTCTATGATTTAAATCAATATTTCGACTCTATGATTCGCATCTTTGATTTGACTCTATGATTCGACTTTATGATTCGCCTCTATGATTCAAATCAATGACTTGGCTCTATGATTCGAATCTACGATTTGACTTTATGATTCGAATCTATAATTCGACTATATGATTCGACTCTATGATTCGATTCTTTTTTCGACTATATGATTCGATTTTATGATCCGACTCTATGATTTGAATCTATGATTCGACGCAATGATTTGATTCTATGATTCGACTCTATGATTCAACTCTATGAATCGAATCTATGATTCGAATCCATGATTCGACTCTATGATTCGCTTCTAAGATTAGACTCTATGATTCGATTCTATGATTTCACTTCATGATTCGATTCTATGATTTGATTCATTTTTCGACTCTATGACTCGAATCTATAATTCGACTCTATGATTCGACTCTATGGTTCGATTCTTTTTTCGACTCTATGATTCGATTTTATGATCCGACTCTATGATTTGAATCTATGATTCGACGCAATGATTTGATTCTATGATTCGACTCTATGATTCAACTCTATGAATCGAATCTATGATTCGAATCTATGATTCGACTCTATGATTCGATTCTATGATTTCACTTCATGATTCGATTCTATGATTTGATTCATTTTTCGACTCTATGATTCGAATCTATAATTCGACTCTATGATTCGACTCTATGATTCGATTCTTTTTTCGACTCTATGATTCGATTTTATGATCCGACTCTATGATTTGAATCTATGATTCGACGCAATGATTTGATTCTATAATTCGACTCTATGATTCAACTCTATGAATCGAATCTATGATTCAACTCTATGATTCGACCCTATGATTCACCATGGATTTTGTCAAAGGATGGCTTGTTTGGTTCGTATGGACGGTTACTTTAAAGTGTTTCGGGTTTCCCATATGTCAACAGACGCCTTACAGTCTCTAAATTGTTAAAAAAATTCCACATTTTCAAACTTTGATCTTATTGAAAAATTAAAATTTATATTTCAGAGTAACTATTTCTTCTCACCCAATCCTCTCAACTCTGCAACTTTCTCGCTTGACTTAAAAAAGTAGATAGCCCACTAACACTGATGGGGTCGCTTTCCCATCCGTTCACCTGAGAGACCAGAGCAATCCAATTCCGCGATGGAAAATATGATAACAGCTCTGGCCGCTTGTCACTAATGCTGACAAGGTCACATTGTCAACGTCACTGCGCGTGCGTAAACCAATAAAATTTGTCCAAAACGGCCAAGACAATAGCCAAATAAACAAAGGCTAAGCGAGGGGTTTCTGGCGGATAGAGCCGCGGTAATGGGGCAGATACTCGTACGTACAGCCGCAGCTAAACTGGCTTTAATGATTCAATCCCAAATATGGGTGTCAATAAGTTAACAGACAGACAATGTTGCACTTGCCGCGGCCAAAAGCGCGGTCTTGGCCAAAAGCAGATGACTGGGAGCTGCAGTTCGAGCTTTAGCTGGACTTGGGAGGAAGATCTGGAGGTAAGCCTGGACCCAGACCCAGACACCGCCACAGAAATTATGAAATGCATTTAATTTTGTTGCACACTTTTTGTGCGGTCCGGCGGATTCAGCTGCACAGCTCCGCAGCTCTTGGGGTCTTTGGAAAATCTATAAAAATTCCATTGCCCATAATTTAAGCCGTTGGCATTGGACTTGGAGTTGGACTTGGCCGTGGTCCTCGTCGACCGACCGACTGTTTAAGGAAGCAAATGTTTCCGTGCAGCTGCCAACTGGTTGACAACTTGTGTGGACCCGTGTTTTATGTGCCATCGGCCGCTGCAGTCGGGTTTATATTGCAATCTGTCCGCAATCATGTCACATCGTTCTGCAACTGGTTCTGCCAGAGGTTTGCCTCCCTCCCTCCCATCCAGCCCATCTAATGAGCTCCGAGGGCTTTCTATCATATATAAAAAGGTTTATTGCTGGGAAATGGTGAATGGCAAATGGCAAATGGAAGGGGGACCTTGGCTACCCATAAATCTCAAGTGAATGCCGGTCGAGGATGCATAAAACTTCTGACATTAAGAGCCAGACGCCCGCGCTTAAGTCCAGCAGGACATCAAAAGTTGCTCCTGGCTGGCCATAAACAAATAAACAACAAGCTGCAGAACAACTGCCCAAGAATTTGCCGCCAAACAAAGCCAAGGAGCTGAAAAAGTAACAAACAAAAAAATTGTAACGCAGTCAACAAGGACACTGTCATAACTTTTTTAATGTCCTGGACAGGGGCGGTCGGACAGCTGACAGTAGATAAATTCTAAGCAAGCAACTTTTGCAGCCAACTTGCACTGACATTCCTCTTGGCCACGTTGCACTCCCTGACAAATCGCAAAGTGCTCCCCAGTCAGCCAAAATGGAGACTCCAAACAGGTCGGGTCCAAAGGAAGCTGGCCAAAAAACTGCTTTGCCTCGCTTAAGATTTCCTTTGTCTCTTTGGCGAATCGCATAAATCTCCCCGAGCTACTTAATTTTTCAGTACGAACTGCATACAACTTTGGAATCATTCTCTAGTAGACTTTATTGGGTTACTGGCACCGCAGCGAGATAAAGTATGTATCGCCCAACCCCTTGTAATTGACAGTTGACACAGTTGGCCAACTTTGACAGGCAAACACAACCGGCCAAATTGAAGTGAACCCGATGTTTGACTGAACTGAATTGCCAGTTGCATTGCATAATTGATTCCTTTTGTCTGTACTTAAAATTGGCTTCATTGGGTTCGTTCAAATATTAAAAGTACCCTATGGACAAAAAGTGGGTTTTTGAACCAGCTTCATTAAAGAAAAAATAACAATTATTGTAAACACATAATTTTAATGAATTTAGCACACAGAAAGCCATTACCAAGGCCACCTCACAACCCACAACACTTTGATATTTGCATTTGATTTTATATTTCTACGCACTGTTTGCCAATCCTAAATCTATTTAATTTTTATTTACCATGTTCGTTGGCATTGAGTAAAGAGCATTAAAATTATCTAATTGTTTGCACTTATTTATTTCGTTTAATTATTGTAAAATGCCAGACAAACTAATTAAAAATTAAAAATGAATCGACTGTGGGTTACTTAATTAACAGTTTGATTGATTGGTCTTATTGTATTACTGAAACAATTGTGCCCATACACCCTGGATGTCATGAATGGACGACCTGCCCCCCCTAACCACCCGTTTTTGACCCCTGGGACCTGATGGAATTGTTTTCAACCGAAAATCACGCACGCAATAATTACAAAATGCAGACACCGGTATGCAAATGCCCATATTTGTATTTATATATTTTAATTACTGGAACAAATATTGCGGCCGGCTTATTATTTTGCATTTTGTGATGCGCCAGCAAACTCTGGGAATGGAATAGCAAAGCTGCCAACAAAAGCTAGGATTTGCATTTCAATTTAAATATTGTGTGACAATGCCTATAATGGCAATCCATCAAACGAGGGTAAACCAGGTCAGAAAACTGTCATTCATAAGCCATATACAAGGGTGGTCAAAAGTATTTTCACAAAAAAAAAGTTAAATATATTCATAATTTGAACTTACATCTTGTTAACTTTGGCATCAATGGAAAGGTAATTTAAATGCCGTTTGAATGATACAATACATTTCTTAACACATTCAGTACTTATTGAAAAGGACGAATTTGTGTGAAAATGTCCTTTTTGAACTTTTTTCCTCGACTTGAAAATTTAAATTTTTTGATGCAAAAAGTTTCTTCAAACAAAAATAATAGCAACTGCAAAAAGAATTTTTCAAAAATCATTTTGCTTATATTTTTTATGATTTTTTGAAAATGCTTAGAAACATGCATTTTAGGCATATTTTTCTCTTTTTCATATAAATTTTTTCCGACAGTGTCACCTTTAAAAAATCATAAAAAATATAAGCAAAATGATTTTTGAAAAATTCTTTTTGCAGTTGCTATTATTTTTGTTTGAAGAAACTTTTTGCATCAAAAAATTTAAATTTTCAAGTCGAGGAAAAAAGTTCAAAAAGGACATTTTCACACAAATTCGTCCTTTTCAATAAGTACTGAATGTGTTAAGAAATGTATTGTATCATTCAAACGGCATTTAAATTACCTTTCCATTGATGCCAAAGTTAACAAGATGTAAGTTCAAATTATGAATATATTTAACTTTTTTTTTGTGAAAATACTTTTGACCACCCTTGTATGTACAGAGTACATTGTACATTGGTCAATCAATCTGTTGTACGAATAAATTTCATTTAAACACGGGAAGTAGGGAGTGTATTACAACCTATGATTACAAATTATCTATCGTTAAGAATTTAATTTTAAAATAAACTAGTTAATTTGGCGTAAATTCATGCAAAACCTTAAAGGTTTTTAGTATCTGCTTTTAAAAAAGTGTCTTATTATCTTTATCAGAAAAGTAATGCCGTATAAATCGTTAGAAACCTACTACCTCAAACACTTTCTAGTGATGTAATATATATTTTAAGAACTCATTTTATTCCTTCCTCATTATTTTAATGGATCACATTATATTTCTAAATATCTTTGACTTATTGCCAATTAACCGCGACCGTTTCCCTTTAGGTTCTGAAAGATGCCAGCAATTTTGATGGGCAAGCAGAGGCTGTCCTCCTTCCCTTTATGGGTGCCAAAGATCTTTGAGTTATTTGAGCAGGAATGGCGAGCGAGAACACCTGAACAGGGCTATAAAGATGCTGTCGGGATGTTGTCATTAGCATTGAAAAGAAATAAAATATAATTTATTATCAGCTGGTTGTCACAGCGACGAACGGAGTGGTCGGTCGCCTTGCCAATTGGGTGTCGATGCGAAATTATTAATTTTCTCGCAATGCCAGACCCTCCCTTTTCCCCTTTCCCTTTTCCCTGCCGTATCTCTTGGCCAGATTTTCCTTTCCAGGACGGCGTGTGAATGCGACGGTGAGTGTGGAATGCGTTGGCCGTGGGTTTCCTTTTCCTCCGAACGCATCATTACGATAACAATCGCAGCTAAACGGCAGCAGACCGTCTCGGTCTTCATTTAAGATTCCTGGCGTTGCTTAATAATGCAAGATTCATGTCGATATGTCAATGCGTTTGCGCGCAATCGATCATTTTGGCGAGAGAGGCGGCCCAAGGAGCCGTGTTGGAAGACCCGTCCAGAGGACCCAACAGATTCAGTACATCCAGAAGATGCAGCAAACCCAATACCATTCACCAGAGTGGCCTGTCCTTGTTTGACATAATGTCGCCAGATTAACAGCGGCGATAAACCAGCGGACAGTTGTTTAGTCGGAGGCATTATCTTGGCGTAGTTGGCAATTTTATGGGCCGGCTTATTACACGATTTGGTCACGGCTAACCATACATCACCCAGCGGTGATAGCGATAAGGCAGCCGACCAGTGTCACCGACGACCAGGTCACCGAGGCAACTTATCAATTAAGCAGTTGGTGATCTCTCATTACACGATCGCTACTGTCAAATATCCCATAATTTATAGTACACTCCGATCGTTCCAGCCAGCGATCAATCGAGCATCCACCATCGACCATCGAGCATCGAGTACGTCAAGCGATCGGCGAGGAACATTGATTTATGCCAGCCCGTCCAGCACCACTTTTTGTGGCAGTCGGACAGAGTTGTCATAAGGACAACTGCAGACGTCGAACAACTTGCTGCCGCGGACACATCCCTTTTGCAGCGTTTTATAGTTATTTTATGATAATTCCCCTGGACAAAAGTATTTCCAAATGTAGCCCACTCCGAGGGATATACGCTTCGAGCATGTCTATTTCCCATCCATCATCAGTTGCTGCGATTATTTCTCCGAATATTTATTGAACACTCTCATTGCTATGCGACGCTGGTATTCCAAATATATATGTATTTTGGGGAAGAAAAGGCTCTCATCGTTATTTTCAAGGTGTCAAAACATAATTGTGGACAAGGCAGATTTGAATGGGGCTTTGGTCATTAATCGTTTTGTAGTTTCTCCTCTGCATAATGAAAATAGATGGGACGCATCATATTAAATTCGGAATGTATCAACTCGATTTGATTCCCAGGTAATTACCATTCGAATGTGTGATGCGTATACTAAGCATATTAATTTAAAGGATAAGATTTTGTGTATACTTAGAGTGTTAAAAGACGAAAAATGAACTTATATTGCTTAAATAACTTTACACTTAAGTCCAAAAATATATGATAACATTGTAAATAAATTTTCATAAAGCAAAAATCTTTATCTGTCATCAAAGTTTATGTGGCTGATGATATAATTAAGGAACATAATTCTTTTATATCTTCTAATAAACTTTTTCTCTCAGTAGCATGCATTTAAAAGCTAAGTTACGAGTGGGTACTGCATAAATATAAACAAATCTCAATAATCTAGTAGCTGTACAAAATAAAAGAGTTGAGTTAATCATGAGCCTTTAAAAAAAAATATGTGTATCACTTCTGAACATGTAACGAGCTGCAATGGCCGCCATTAATCATACCCGTGAAAACGATCTAGTGAAATGAGTGCTACCCACTCTGATTACATTTTCAATCTAACTCGCCTTAGCCAAAGTGCCCATTAAATGTCATTTGCAAAGCGCGATACATTTTTCTGTAAAATCATTTCTGGTGGCAGTCTGAGAGTGTTTCGCATATAAATTCACACATAAAAATTTTGGACCCGCTTAGCCGCTGACAGGGCACAATTCATAAAAAGGCTCGTAAGTGGCATAAATTTCAACCCGTTCGCTGGGCGTGGCACTTGGGGGGCGCAATCTCCGCTCCCCGGCCGACATTTATTATGTTTCAAACAAAGGCCCCAAAGTAAAAAACGATTGCAATATGGCTCATGTGAAATGCCGGTCGACAGACTTCTACTTCTTGCTCCGCAGCAACTGCCGGCGACAATTGCAAATGAAATATAATTTTAATATTTTACAGACATGCTGGCACACACAGCCTTAGAATTTTCGAACCGGGGGCATTATGAATGCCAGCCGGATTCTTACGCTTTCGACATTCGTTTATATATTTTTTGGGTCTATGACAAGTCTTCGTTTTTGGTAATTTATGATGGAAATTAATATGCACCCATGGCTGCTGCCTTTTTGGGTAGGGCCAAAATCGCAGGCTGACGGGAGTGATTAGTGAATAAATGTGGAAATTATGCAAACGATAAAAATTAATACGCCAATGATAGGCTTCAGAAATTTGTCAGCACGTCGCCGTTTTGACACTTGGCTAAAGAGGTGACAGAACTGAGCTGGGCTCACGTTTAAAAGGCCCAATTGGGGTTATGGCTACGCAGCTGCTGAAATCGATAATGCTGAAAGTATTGGAACGTAATCAAAATAACTGAGCATTCAGGCAATTGGTTTTTGGTTTATGTAATTACAACTATTTGATTTGTAAATACTTTGCGGTCTTTTTAAAAGAAATGAAGGAATTCTAGGGGGCAGTAAAACTGAAAAATTCGAGATTGGTTTGCCCAAATAAAAGATTTATAATAAATAAATAAATGAATAAATCACTTATTTAATAGGATTTTGTATTGTCAGTATTATTATTGAAGTATATCGTATTAATTTGATATTTTATTACTGTTAATCGATAATTTTCGACTAAGTAAGATCCATATTTGTAAAGAACAATTTTTCATACTTTTGTTAAAAGTAAAAGATATTTAAAATCTTAAAAATAAATTAACATCCGGTTGTGAAAAGCCATATTTATTTATGTAGAATATTTTTCAAGCAAACTAAAGGTTTTTTCATAATTTGTCTGCATAAAAAATTTTTGTGATATCTTTTCCAGATAAGTACAGCGTAGAAAAAAAGGTTGTATTTAAAATGGTTTCAAAGTACATTAAAAACTGTTTAAGACATAACCAGCCCAGAAACCTTGAAGATATATTTTTAAATAAACTATATCGATAACCTAACTTACTCAAAGTAGTTACCCGCTCGCCTTCGGTTTATTCTGATTGCTTTTCAATTCAATTATGTTTGTTTTAAAATGCACATCAATGGAAATTGAATTACCCATCGCATTAGCTATCTTGCATGTTTATCTTAAATCGCCATTCATCAACCCGATGAATGGCTCTGCAAATGGGTTATTCATTGCGCGGGCTTGGCCAGCAAGCAGTTCCACCTGATTGGCATATGATATTGGTGCGATTAACTGTTCGTTTACCCTAGATAATGGGAGCCATAAATTTGGCGTCTATTCGGGACCAAAGAGCGGGCGGCTTAGCTCACTTTCACTTTGGGAGCTTGTTTGCCAAATGCCAAATGGCCAACCAGACGATTTTCATTTTCAATCAGCCCCAAAAGTACGCGAAAAAGTCACGGCACAGTGGGCCAAATCGGGAGACACCTGATCAGATGGCCATTAGCCGACACCTGCCGACGTTTCGACCGTTTCTTAACACGTCAGTGGAGCCGGGGCGATCAATTAATTTGACATGCAAGCGGGACTCAACTCGACCAAACTCGACTCAATCAAGTGGAAAAGGGTAACGAAAGCCGAACGGGCAATAAAACGCTGGGCCACCTTAGCCATGTAAATCCTTTCACTTTCCAGCCAGACCGCAGCGAATAAATCTGTATCTGCCAGGGGCCAAATGGAGCGGGGGATTTCGCAGATCTGAGCGGGCGATTACTGCACTCGGCTGGCTGATGATGATGATGGCGATGGCTGGGCACGATTGGAAAACGCGGAAAATGCTGAAAATCTGCGGGGTGTGCGAGGGGCAGGGGTAGGGGGTGAAATACCGGTAATCGGCGGTGGATCACCTGGCGGATCAATCAAATGCCAGGCAATTTTCGGTAGCAAATAAATTCGGATTCAGGCCGAAAATGCAGTTGATAAATCGCCAAGTTTTCAATTAAAATGTGCGATTAGTGGAAAATCAAACAGCCGGGCTGGCTCATAATTGTGTTTGCCTAGCCAATTGTATTTTCAATAATTTTCCAATCCCCTCCCCATTGGCTCCTAAAGCCTAGAGGTAAATGGATCGAGCATTTTTGTGCGTTTCATGCCCATGTGGGTCAACGCGGCGAATGCGCAATTTCCTTTGGCCAAATCATGGCTACATGGTACATGGCATTTGCGATAGGCATTTATATGTTATTACCCCACGGTCCGGTTCTGGTTTTTGTCAGTTGATCGCCGTGCGGACAGCAACATTTGTAAAACATTTTAATAACCATTGACAATAACAATAATGGCAATGTTGCAGCTGCTGGGGAATTGAATTTTTGAATTTTGAGTTTCGACTTCGATTTGATTTGTTATTGCTCGAGACCATTAAATAGAATGGGGATTTGTGAAGACAATGGCAGCTCTAAGGTGCACCGTTTAAGCACGCTCGTCATTAAAATGTAATTCAATCTCAAATTTGAACGAGAGCACACTCATCCTGGAGTGGCTCATTAGCCTTTCAGATAACCCGCTGCCAAGCTCGGAACTTCTGCCTCTTGATAATGTTACGAAAATGTTTTATTACTTCCACCTATGCCAACAATTAACATAAGAATTTCGACTGCTCCACAAACTGCAGGCAAAACTTTTGGCCAGACAAACGAAACTTCACCATGCCAGACACGCACGAGTATCTGAGTGTATATATATAGAAGATATATCTTGGCGAAGTGGCATGCTATCCTGCCGGCTTTCTGTGGCTTGGCTATCATTTACATACGCATCTGTCGGGTCTTCTTCGCCGACTTCCGCCGGCATGCAGAGAACGCTTTTCACTTTCCCATTTCCCATCCGCATGCCGAGAATTTGTCAAGAAACACAATGCCCAAGGAGTCTTGCCAAGGAGTTTTGAATTACATCATTTTGCGGATTCCTGGTTCTTGAGCGCCCCATTTCCCTGCCCCACCTTGTGGGCCTCATTAACCTGCCGGCTTTGCAGGTGGCAGCAGGTGCACAGAGAGACCGAGTAAAGGCATCTGGGCAATTGCCAATCAATTTGCATCCAATCAATAATTGCAACTTCAATTAGGCAAAACAAAAACTCTGATTTTTCCCTCAGCAAACAATTGGCAATTACCGAGGGGGGCCAGAGTTGGGAATTGGCCGATTAATGCGAAAATTTCAATTGGCCAAACCGACGAATATTTAACGAGTTCACCACTGTCGATATTTGAGCTGTAACTGTAACTCATGTGAGCCCAGAGTGGCTCGGATCTCCAACTAAGGTGGGTCATTGGGAAAATTCAAGATACCTCAAGTCGAATAAGGGTTACCCTTCATGGCCATCCAAATCCAATCTTATCTGATTTTTATGGCAATGCAAATAATCCAACATTTTTATCTCTACTCAGAGTCAAGCTTTTTAAAGTGCACTACAAATAATAAAGTGATGGGCTTATCACAAGTGCAAAATCCATCGAGTGAGCCAATTATGAACTTAATATTTTTTAGCGCATATTTAATATTTATAGCCACTATATCGCACATTCCATGGGCCATCGCAAGTTATTGGACGGACATTACTCAAATGTCATTCCACAAATCAAGTTTATAGGCTCTAAACAAGAATATCCCCGTCACGACTGCGTTCTGACAAATCAACTGAGAAAACCTTAGTGCCTCAGTTGGGATCTCGATGCAGGCTGCAACCCCCAAACAAATATTTTTTATGGCCTCCAGCATGATGGAAAAACCGTTGATGAAATACAGAAACAGAAACACAGCCAAGTGGACTTTTGTTTTGGCCCAAAGAGTGCTCGGAGCTGGATGGAGTTGGCTTTTGTTTGCCGGGCTGGTATTTGTATTTGTACTTTTATGTGTATTTGCGCTAGTTATAATTGGCATTTTAGAACGTCAAGGTTTCGGGCAGGCTCTGGGTTCAGAGTCGTTTCTCGTGTTCCCCGGCATTTCCATTTGAGTGTGCAAATTTTTGCACAATTTTTATATTCCTAGACGGTCTGTCATTGTTTGCTATTTCTATTTGCCATTTATTTTCATTGGCTTGGCGGCAGCGGCAATCGAGTGCAGTTCGTTTTTTTTTTGGGTGGTCCCCGGGGTCTTGGCTGGGGTTAAGCGGCATTATTGCGGCAAATGGATAGGAAACTGGGGCGTGGTTGCGGCAATTTGCATTGCATTATGTAATTAGACAAAGGCCATAGCCGGTCGGCGGGTAATGGGGCCTTCATTATGTCCGCGGCGGTCCGCCACGGGAATCCGGCCAAGACAGTCCAAGTCGCGTTTCATCGCGGCGTCGGCATCTCTTTCACATCGCCACATGTGCTCCACTCCGGGCTCTCCAGCTCCTCCTGCTCCTCCTCTTAACCCCACTCTTAACCCACTGTGTCCTGTGGCCATGCATCATAATCAGCGGCGTTGATGGGCCGCCGCGGCTGCTACACTGCGCGAAACCGCACTGCTCAGTTAACACCTTTCAGCATTTATAAAGGCCTCAAATAGCCGCGCTCTATGATTTCTTACTTGGCCGGGGCGACTTCAAGCTGTGCCGTGGCTGCATTTCAGCCATCGTTGTCCGTTGGCCCGCAGGCAGAAGCGTCGCGCATGCGCACGCTGCGATCGCGATTGCCGGCGCAGTCCAGAGACCGCAGATCTGGAGTCG
Source organism: Drosophila subpulchrella (assembly GCF_014743375.2). NCBI lineage: Eukaryota > Metazoa > Arthropoda > Insecta > Diptera > Drosophilidae > Drosophila > Drosophila subpulchrella. Next base: position 17,462 of record NW_023665452.1, on the reverse strand, counting down.
GTGGAAAGTTTCTAGCTAGCCTGATCGAATCATAAATACTCTTACAAAAAATAAGGAGTATTTTTTTCTTACATACACAAGATGAAAAAAACAAAAATGAGTTCCAACGACTTAAAACACTTAATTTAATTCAGAAATAAAAAACTTTAAGATTGCGAATTAGGCTAATATTAGGATAACTATAATAATTTTTTTTTTCATTTTTCTTTGTTGGAAAGATATCAAATTTGGTCTAAACTTTTTAAATCGATTATAATATCACATTAATGTAAAAAAGAAACTTTAGATTTACTTCAATCTTTAATTTTTTTATTTTACTAGCAATATATGATTATTACAATACACAACCTTTATTAAAATATTTACATGGGATCCCCTTACAAGGGATGTGAAGAAACATTTATTTTTGCTTCACAGTTTAATTTTTACAAACATATTTAGACTTTTTTTCTCTTCCTAATTTAACTATGCTGTCAAAATTTGCAAATCGTAAAAGAAGTTATTCTATATGTAGGCTAAGGATAATTCTTGAAAAGGGTATATGATAGTAAGAGCCATAAACTGCATTTTAGGATGGTGTCGGCTGCTCCCCCATCCGCCACCCACCGCAGCATCCTCCATCATCCCACTTTCATGGCCCACGTCCACTGCTTGGCCACGTTTTTGCTTCAAGTTCAAGGCGTTTGAACTCTTGACATTTGGCAGGCAGCTCTCGTCTCGGCGGTTGCCTGGATTGCCTGGTTCGCCTCGTAAATGTAACAACTCGATTAGCGCGAAACATTCAGCCGGCGGCTCAATGCAAACTGGAGCGTTAGAGTGCTCGCCTACTGGATGGATATGGATGAACCAGGGGTCTACGGGGGCGTAGGGCCATGGGTATCTGCATCTGCATCTGCCGGGAGGAGGCCTGGTATTAACGGCACGTTCACGTCGAGTTGGCACTTTTCGCCCGCTCTAATTGGCCTGCCCTGGCCTGAACCACGCCGAACCCACTGCCCATCGCAGCCCAAACGAAGTAAGCCAACTCATCTTTTACTGCATATTGGACGGGGCTCTATTCCGCCCCGTCCGCTTAGATCCCATCCACGCTTTATGCCATATGTGGCATTTACCGTTGTGATGCGCTTATGACTCTCGAGTCCGAGTCCGGAATGCCTCTCGAGTTGCGGAGCCACCCAAAAATGACCAGCCGCAATCCAAATTCCGGAACTGGCGCTGCTGCACAGAGGAAAAAATGTGTCTCAATTGAGACATAGAAAATATCTATCTAAAAAATATAATATTTATAGTTCCAGTTGTCCAGTTTGCTTTAAATAATTTTTTAGTTTTCCATAGATTGAGAACTTATTCTTACCAAAGGTCTGTCGGTACAGTCTGCATTTAAGTTACTTTATACCAATGTATTTTTACAAAAATTTCATCTTATTTCGGACCTAAAATACCATTCGAGCCTTTTTTACAACGAAAACTACTATAAAAAGTTTTTCTGAATAACTCTTTCTCAGATCTTTGGAGTATAAAGTTGAATCCCAATGAAACACCTTTCTAGTTACAATATATGAATTTATAAAAATTATTTTTAGTGATCAGTTAATTTTTCATTTTATATAGATGTCTAAACTTAAATAAATCATACCGAAACAAAAAAAAATCTCTATACAAATTAAAATATGAAATTTTTCCAACTGTTTTGCTGCTGGTTGGTTGGAATTGTTCACGTGGCCGATTGCTGCAGTCGGCCAAATAACAGGATTACATTGCGACCCCCTTGTTAGTTGCCTCTTTTCGACCCTCCAATGCAGCCAGACCCACAAAACAAGTGGGCGAAAGCCTATTGTGCGCGAGTTGAGGTGCCACGGCACGCAGCAAGGCAAATAAAAATCCTTTATGCATACGTGCGCTTCCTGCTCCTGTGAAGTGACGGCTCCTCGAGCGGATTGTGCCAGGATATGCGATTGGAATGCCGAGTGGTTCTTTTCGCCAGCATTGATGACTTCATCGACCGGTAAGCTGTTCATTTGGTAGGGACTCAAATTATGTGGTTGGTTGCGCAGCAACTCCTTTTGGCCACTGATCGAACACAAAAATCTACAAAATATTTAATGATTTTAATGTATCTAGCAAGTTGTGTCTAATCTATAGGACTTAAAAAAAATAGTTACACTATGCATTGAAACGTGTTTCCTATAGGTTATTAACAGATTAAAGCTTACAATGTCACAATAAAGTAATTATACCACATTTTTAAAATGTAGTGCTTAATTATAACAAATATTCTGAGTTTATGAGTTGTTTAAAGTATTCAATACCAGTAATTGCTTTAAAACCTTATTTTATGACAATACAATTATTCGTTTTTAATTGCACCCAACATTTCATTAATTTTTATGAAGTATTAAACACCAAAACACTCTGCGCACTCTGGATATAACCGGCAGTTTAATGTTGTCGCCAGCTAGTTGTGCAACTGCGAATCGAATACAGGTAGCTGCTGCACTCTATGGGCTAAATATCAGTGGGTGGGTGAGGCCACCTACACCTGGAGCCCCCAAGCCGGGTTAATTGTCTCGGCTTAGACCGGACACAAAACAGAAGGGGAGGGAATGGGGCACCAGGGAGGGCCACTTCATCATCTGGAGTAGCTGCCAGTGCAGAAGCAAGCCGGATCGGCGGGGACTAAGTTATGACCACCAACGTCCCCGCTGCGGACTAATTTCGTAAACGTGGCCAATCAACGACGGGACAGGACGTGGCCGGTAGCCTGGAAAGCCATTTGCAAATTAACTTGGGGCTAGACTATGCAGCATCTAAATTGTATTTAAAGTCGCTTGGGATCCGCACACAACCCGTTGACTGACTGCCTGGCTGGCCGGGCAGCGAATTAAATCACGTACTAGATTAAAAATTGCCCATGAAATTATTAATTTTTCAACAGCAGTGTCGGGGGAAACTGGTATTGCCAAGTCCTACCTTTGTCACTTCATAAATCGCCTGGCAGCGCTGAAATTGGAGCCCGCATGAGGGGAGAGATATTTATGCAATTGTCAGCAGGTCTCAAGCTGCGCCCCATTTCAATAAAAATCAATCAGGGAAATTTATAGAACACCAGTCACCAGGCGGACAGCTGTTTAACACCCCCCTCAAAAAAGGTTGAGGGGGTACGAGAGCCACGCCCCACGCCTGTCACCGCGTAGGTGTTATGTAATGCATTCAAAAGACGCCAAGAAACAAAGGCCGCCAGGTCCGGAGAGCTTGTCTCCCCCAGCAGGCGGTCCCCAGAACTGACTCAGAGCCAAAAGTCCCTCGGCGGAACCCCTTTATTCCTCCGGATCGCCTTGCAGAAATCCCAATATTTTCATATGCACAAATATTTGTTTATATTCATATCTGGCGAATGAATATTGGGCGCTTGGCGCAAGTATGCAGCCGCACAGATATTGATTTATCATATTTCCCGGGCGCTGCAATTGACAGCCCATTGCTCTGGGGCATTAATGGTGCACCCCACTCCAGTTTTTGGGTGGTTGGGCAATTTGGATGGTGCTCAGAAGGGCAAAGGACATAAGGCTTAATTGGTTTATAAATGGGGCAATCTTAACGAGAAAGTAAAGCAAGTAACTAAATATATATAGTAACATATATGTTCAAGGGGATATTAATATGTAAAATGATAACAAGAGATCCCTAATAATATTGTTGGTATGAGATAGGCTATGAATATTTGTAACTTACCATGATATTACCTTTTCACCTTATTCTATTATTAAAACTTGTATTTGTGTTGAAGGAAATGGTTCAAGATGTATCTTTTTAGAAAATGGTAGCCTGGACTAGTCCACCCTTAGCCATTGATATGATAACCAATATTATTTCATGCTAAAAAGGTTATTAAGATAAGATAATTTATAATAAAATAACACATAACTGGTGGTTATGAGCTTAAAACGGAAGCCTAATAGTTGCTTTACTGACAGCTGGTCTCACACATTTAATTAAATAAAGCGCGATCATAAAGTCAGTTAATTATCATATGGCAATTATCTGCCCCATCACGATATGCCAGTCGTGTCAGCAATAAGTCTCCGCCGCATTACGTCCACTTGGCCGATCGCCGTGGACAATGCATCGAGGTATTAATATCGTTTTATGGCCAATGCTGAAAACAATAAAAAATTTGTCAAATTGCCACTGTGCGCGACGACAATTGCTGGCCATTTAATGCGATTGGCAAATTGCATTTCCAATTACGAATAACCGAATAATGGGTGTGGCCCAGACTCCCGCGGAGCGTTGGTGGCCCATTGATCTGGCAGTCACCTCAGCCCGTAGACACGGCTTCCACGCGGCCAATAATCTATTTTAAATGGCTCGTGTTCCGGACTCTGAATCCCGGCCCACACATCCTGGCCCACTTGAAAAAAAGAGTGTTCCTTCTCGCTTGCCGAGCGCATAATGAAAACATTCCACAAACCAATTCAATATTTCCGTTGCGAAGGCGAAAATTCGAAATGTTTTTTCCCCCGTCCCAGCACAGAATTTTATCTTCGGCCTGGCCATTTTCAATTTACGGAAATTTGGGGAAAATGAGGCCATCACATCCATCCCGCCTGGCCCTCGGGCCGTCTCATCTAAAATGCACATGATAGGGGTACGCTTCATGTTTGGAATTCGTTATCAATGCGGCCCACTGTCCGGGCAAAAGGGTGCCCATCCATAATGGTCGGCCAGTTGGGCATAAATTGTTTAAAGGCGGCTATAAAAATCGAGCCCACAGCAAACGACCCACTATTAATTAGAGCAGCCTCTGACTCGGCCAGTCAAATTATGGCGCAACAAATGGCCAGCAAATGTGATAGCGGCAGCTGGAAATGGCCAACCATCCAGGGCCAACCGACTGACCCACCGCCACCCACAAAATGACACACACAGCGGCTCGCAGATGCAGATGCAGATGGAGGCCTCATTTGCCCGTCGTCGTCGGCCAGTGGGACAGGAAAATGACGCAGAGCTGCGGATATCTAGAGGAACAATTGCAACTGGTTTGCGGGGAACCGAGTTCTCCTGGGAATACTCTTCTATGCGGTCTTGGTGATGTAGGACACCCTTGAAGAATTTTTACAAATTTAAAATCTATAGTATAAGTACTATCAAATCTTTCAGATTTAAACATTAAAAAAACTAAAAATAAAATGAATATTAATTTAAAGAAGATTGGTGAACGGTCTTAAAAAGTAAACAAAATTAGCGAACGGTGTTTTTCAATCATCTGAATTTTTGCTTACATTTTTTAACGAGTTCTCCTGGGAATACTCTTTCTTGGGGTCTTGGTGTTATGGTAGGACACCCTTTAAGGTACTTCTGGAATTTAAAGTTATCTAATACATTGACTATCAAATCTTTGAGACTTAAATACATCTTTTCTTTTTGGAAAAAAAATATATAATTGGGAATTGGTGAACGATCTTTATAAGCTAAATAGTTAAAAAGTATATAAAATTAACGGAAGGTGTTTTCCCATCTCCCACTAAGCGTTTCTGAATTTAAAATGATTAAAATTAATTACAATTGTTATTTCCAAATAAATGGATATATTTCTTTAGTTTTCAATCATCTTTTAAAACTATGATTTAATGTTCTTGTAATAAGGGACTAATTTCTTAAAATCTTCTTCTATATTTGAAGAGCATTTGCAGAGAGACACTCTTCCATTTCGCCTAGCAATTCAAACTGTTTGCTTGGCGACTTTCAGTTTCATATTGCACTCCCATATCATGGATCCTTCCGTGGACCAGGCTCCGTAATTAAACTGGAGTCCACACCCCGTGCAAGTAATTTCGTGGACCACGCTGTGCCGCATTTGAGGTGGCTGTTTTGTTTCGTTTTCGATTTATCAGCCTCGCTGGCCGCTGCTCTTTGCTGGGTTTGTCACTCGAAGCCCGGCGAAGCAATTTGCATATCAGTTGTCTTGGCCGGGTCTTGTGGCGATAGCCAGGCTATCCACGACCGGGGAACGGCATTTCACGTCTGTCGCTGCCCAGTTGCCAACCGACTGCCCATTGTCGTTCGAGCCGCCCATATTTCGGCCCAAGTTTATTGTGGGCCCCGTTTGCCAGACCGTTTTCTACTGACCAGAAAAAGAGACTAGGACAGACAGCCGACTGAAAAGCGCTAAATGAAAACGGCCAGACTCCAGATGCAAAACCGCATTGATATTGATGGCAAGCTAGTTGTTACGCATAATTTCAGAATGTTCGCCCTACCAAATGGGGAGTATGGGGAAAATGATATAGAGGATGCTTTAGATTAAACTTCTTATTATAAAATACCATCAAGCCATTGTAGGAGTGTGAGAGAATCCAACAATTCTGGATTTCTTATATTTATGATCAAAGATTTTTCTTGGGTACGCGTTACTGATTCTTTTTTTCACTGCCCTTGTTCCAAGTACTTTATCCCTAAAATACTTTAAAAATTTTAAATTTAAACATTAATTAAAAATCTAAAAACGCCAAAAATAAGAATGGTTGAGTGATACAAAATATAAATGTTTCTGAGATCTCAAACCTACATTATCAAAAACTATCGTGGTCCCAAAAGTGCATTCCAATTTCGAGGCAGCATTCCAGCCACTTCAAGCCAGCTCATTTTTCTTGTCAACAGCCAAGCGGCACAGTAGAGAGACTGCCTCATTGCCACTTTTGCAGCTTTGACACATAATTCTCGGTTACATAAATCGCATAACTGTGTCATGTCCGAGCCCAGTGGCCCAAAGTCCTTGGCCAAGCTCCGCACGCAACTGGCGGCTGTTGATTCTGGCCGAGATGCTGATTCCTATGCTGATTCCAATGGTCGGAGCACGTAAATGGCTGCGCGTGACTAAAATGCGTGTAACACTCTCGATGCCGTTTGCTCTTTATGATACTTTGTACTTTTGCGTTATTCTTTTTGATTTCGCGAAATCCCCCCCGCCAATTGGCCAAGCTGACATTCAGCTCGAGATGACCTGGCCCTGAGATTGAGTGCTCCGCAGAGAGCTGCACTTTCTTCGAGCGTTGGCCTTTGGCTTTTATTATGCTAATTTTATACCCCATTGTTTCGGGGCACGCATATCACTTTATTACGGGAGATGGATGCGGATCTGGCCACTGAAGAAGGTCTCTCATTTGCATGGCGGCTTCTGCCATTTTTGGTCAACCCAGAGCCCAGAGCCAAGATCCCAGCCTCGACTGTATGCAAATGCGCTTTTTGTTTGTCGGTCCAACTGCAACTCAACTCGAGCAGTAAGTCAAATCACAACGACCCCAGAGGAGGGGAAACTTGATACTGGGTACTGGGTACTGGGTACTGGGTACTGGATACTGGGGACTGGATACTGGAGTGCTTCAGGATAAGGGTAAGTTTCGAGCTGCCTTTGTGCTGTCAACAGCGAGAGCAATCATCAATAAAGCAGGTTCGCCGGAGAGATTGGACGGGCTGGGTTTTGGGTATTGGGTTTTGGGTTTCGGCCATAAGGTCGGGATGGATCCGTTGGCTTGGGCCGGGCCAGCTCCACATGGCCCACAAAACAATGTTGAAATCAAAAGCAAAACCATTAGCACAAAACCCACGACAGTAACAGAAACAGCAAGCGGCTAAAACAATCGATCAACAAGTCAGGTCGAAGTACTTATGCTCTCAAAAATAATGGGAAAGAATTGGGAACATGTTTTAAGAACTAGAGAGTGGCATTTACCATGAAAATACATCTTTTTAACATGAGTGCACAAATATTGTCCTAAGAATTTCAATAATGATCATGATTTTTGTAGTGGTTTTCACTTTAAAGGTATGCCAAACTTTCTAATTTATTTAGCTTTTAATATTATGATTCGATCATGATTCAAAATAATATTTTTTTATGAATTTTTTTAAAGTGATAACCTCTTAAACTTTAATTAAACAAATCGGATTAGAAGAAAGAAAAGGTTTTTATTGATTGCGTTATATATGTATTACATTTAAAAAAATATGGTTTTTTATGGTTGTTTAAACAAAAATCTTTAAAGCTGGTTCAATTTTTTAAATCCCCCGTTTATAAGAAGTGTATAATGTTGGAGTGAGAGGGCGGGACAAAGAGAAGGAGAGAGTGCAAAACTTTACATACTTTGGCGGCAATACCGAACATTTGTTTTCATTCAGCGGAAAAGTTGCATTGAAAAGCATACCGAAAAGCAAAGTCAGGCAACCAAAGTGATTGATGTCGTTGTGCGCTGTGTGCCAATAAATTATCAAGCAAAATTGTTGGCGGACCGATCGACCATATGCTCGACTGGTCGAGTTAATGATTTGGCAATAATTTAACATTCGGAGGCCCCGAAACATTTAAGTGGCAAGCGGAAAATTGCACAGCGAATTCCTTGACGTTGCAAGCCGCGCACTTATGACTAATGCGAGTCCCAGCTCCCGACTTCCAACTTGCAACTTCCGAGTCGAAATCCAACTGGAGACCCAAGGCAATTACAAGTTGCTGCGGTTGCAGCAACAGCAACACCAGCATTGGTAACAACTACAAATCAATTAAAAGCTTGCCAGGCCTTCCATCGTCTCTCAACGCCCACTAGGCCCAGCTTTGAGTTCAAAGTGTTCACAGGAAAAGTCTTCGGTCGTCGGGAGAATTACACGATTTACGATGGCGATGGGGCGACAATTGTCTCTGTTCTTCCCTCCGTGGCGAAAGGTGCGCCTGCGCAATTTTCCCCAACTTCTGACACGAATCGCAATTGCCTGGTGTCTGGCTATTCGAGAGTTGCCACACAGCGAATTTTTGGATACCTTTTTGAAGATCCTTAAGGGGAGCTCGGCGATAAGGTCGTAGGATGGTTATGATGTCTTATCAAATCGAATGTCGTATCAGAAGTCACAAAAATGTTTTGACAATTCCACAAATATTTACAAACTGCGATAAAATTCCATTTCTTAGATTGGGAAAGCTCTATTATGATCAACAAAAAGTTTAAGCCAACCGATTTGTATATGAATTTCTGGGACTTTATGTTGAAACGACTACAAACTCTATCCTTTAATTTTTGCACATTTTTAAATATAAGGCGAATTTCATTTTCGTCGAGAAGGTAATATCTTTAATAATTATTTAAACATTTCCAGTAAAATGACTTCGAAATGTTCTTAAGGTAAGGCAAGCATTATTGTGTAAGGGCTGTTTTTAAGTCCGCATGTTAAACTAAAGCAGGATTAAAGCCTAAAATATACTTCTAGCGTAAAAAGCTGACAAAAAGACTACCGTAATTCTATGGTTATTATATAGTTTCTGTAGATGGATATAGTTTAATTCTTTAAAACATTTACAGGAACTTTTAAATGTATCGGTTTTATTTTCTCATTCTGAGTGTCATTGGTAAAATTACCCTTATGTACGCTTAAATTATTATAATACTAAAAAAAACATATTTCACATAGTGAGGGAAATATAATTATTTTTTAATTATTCCTAATATTTTTTTCTCAGTGCATATTGCCTTACTCGTGTGTTGTTGGTTGCATGTCGTCGCTGTTGCATTTTTCCGTTACTTTCTCGCCCCGTTCGCTACATCCGCTTGGCTCTTTAGTCCCGACTGTCAGTTCGCCCAAATTGCGTATGGGATGGTCTAGGATTGGATTGGATTGGACTGGATAAAAGGTGCCATCGCAGCAGAAGTCGGTGCCTGAGATGTGGATGTGGATGTGGCTGTGGCTGAGACCGAGACTCCTGGCCCGGCTGCAATCTATGTATGTGCATCTTAATTGTCAGCTGCGGTCTGTGTTAGTGGGTAACTGGGCACACAACCGGGACTGTCAGCACAGGGACCTAGTTTAGTGCCTTGGGATGGCACAGTCACAGCTACAGTCGCATTCACAACGGCACCAGAACCAGCGACAATTTAGTTGTGGCTTAGTTCATGAGCTGTCATTAATCGAGACAGCAATGATATAGTGCCAAGATATTGCCCTGCAGCCAATTACAGATCAATACAAGTGAGAATCGGGAAATACAAATTTTCGGCACACAACTTTCGCATTGGGCTGCACCCTGGGAATGGGGTTAACAGGATCGGAGAAATTGTCACTAGAACGAACAAGTGGAAAGACAGCTTAATCTTTAAGCTTCATTAAAAATTATAATATAAAATAATATATTATTATCCTTAAATTACATATATCCTTTTCTGTTATAAATAGTTCAACTACATTAAGATAAATAAATAAGAGCAGGCTGCAAATATTTAAAATTTGTCATTAATCAATGTTTTTTTAATTAATTAAATGGGCTTTAGTTCATATACATAAGTACATGCTCTTACCCAGCCTTTATAATAATTGTTAATAAATATTCATATGCTTGCCCCTCTTGCACATTTCAGCCCTAAACTTTAACTGGAACAACTGCAGCACAGAGTTGCATGTCGACGAGCAGCTGCAACTTGAAGTTGAACTAAAATGCCTGCTCTTGCTGCAATTTCTGCCAACTGAAACTGGACAATGGCTCAAGTCTCGTGTGACGCGTTGCATTGGCTTTTGTGTATTGGCCAGTTAAGACATGTCACTGGTCAATGGGCACGCCCCTTCAACCCGCCACTCTGCAGTCTTTAGTCTTCAGCATTCTGCAAGTCGCACTCCGAAAATTTCACGCATCAGTCGTTGGCAACATGGCAACTCAAAAAGAGGGGAAAACAAGGGAAAGGCAGTCAGCCTCACACTTGTGCAATTAGAACGCCATTAAAGGGGCTCTCACATCGCTATATGCAGTCGTACGTATATACCTGGTGTCCCTGGTTAAACTGGCAACGCCCCCATTATTCACTCTTTGACTGCCCGCTAAATGGAGATCGATGGCTGAGCGTGGTCTCATTAATCAAATGACAAGTAAGCCCAAATGCGAATGCGACTGCAACGCCTCTCGGCCTCTTTTGGCCAAATTAAAGGTGCGCGCATGCGCAAGCGCTTTCCAATTGAATCGAATCACCAAAGCGGAAACATAATGGCTCCCGATTCCAACACTTCCCGCTCTTCAGCCGATCAATAATCGCGCTTGTAAGGCAATGCACTTAGAAATATTGGTTGTGCTTTCCTCTTTAATCTCAATAATTAGATATAACTATATTTTTTGAAACTTAAATTTTTAAAGTTAAATTCAAATAAAATGTTTTACGATGTCTTCAGATAATATTTATTTATTTATTTATTAACATAATGCATGCTTAAAGGTAAGAACTAAAGCAAAAGGGATAGGCAGCCATAGCTACTTAGTCTGCTTTAGTCTGGCTTAAAGTCCACAGTTTCAATTTTCTATTCGATTCTTAATTACTAAGAATATAATTCATTCATTTTAGTATTCGCTTCTTAATTAATAAAGTACCTTTCAGGTTTATTTAAGAACTATCTTAATTATAAGAGGTTTAATAAGTTAGATTTCTTAAGGAAATAGATAATTTGAAGGAGGTTGGTTGTGATACGATATGATGTGATTGTAGGTATTTCTTATACTTCTCTAGATAGAGTAATACTATCTCAAGATTAAGTAGTACTCAAGATAAGAGCTGTCATAAAATAAATGGTATATAAGGACCGCTTTTTAAGCAGTCGTGCGGGAATTGCCACTTACATTTAAGAAGAAAACATATACATATATCAGAAAAGAAGAAAAGATAATAAGAAAACATATATATCAGAACGTAGAGACTTATTAAATGATCCTTTAGACTTTTTAGGCATCTTCCTTAGCGACATTTTGTTATGTTTTAAATAAATAATCCAAAATGATTTTCAGTGTTCTTTCGGATCACTCGAGCAGCAGAAATCGCCATCAGCGATAAGTGCATTTCACTTGCAGTCGCATGCAGTGGGTAGTTTGGCGCGACCAACGAAAAAATTCCCCAAAACGAATGACCCACGGGCAGGACTTCTTAGCCTGGCCTAATTAAATCCCTCGAGCCCCACACCCAAGAGTTCCAACCTGTCCATTACTGGGGCGTCGTTGAGTTGGCATTTACGCAGAATTCCTGCTGAGCCCCGGCCAACGCATTTCGCCTAGGGAGCTTTCCGTCTGCAGCAGATCCATTAATTAGCCAAAGTAGCGAGTTTTACTTTGACAATTTGCAGGCATTCGCCGTGTTTTTATCCTGACTGATTGCCCAGGGCCATGGGGGTGGAGTTCTGGAAGTGCTTTTAAACGCGACAAGGAAGCAGTAAAAATGACTGCAAGGAAATGTACTGTGTTTTATGTGTTTATTAAGTGAAAGAGGTAATTGGGGGTTTTGAGGTTGGCACAGTTTGCTCAATTGCTTGCTAGTCTCGATTTATTACTTCAACTTCAGTTGATGCTTATCAATGAGAAGTCTTACGGTGGTTACTTGAATTCTTATCCCCTGAAAATAGGGGGAGCATCAAGTCTTTCGGTACAAGGAAGACAAGTGATGAAATAAATCATTTCCCTGCACGTGATGATGGAATGGAGATACACACTTTGCTCTTCCAAGTGCAAGTGTCAATTACAAACCGTGTCAAAAATGTCAAACTCAGTGAGTGACTGACTGACTGGCCAGGGACGGGGATTTCAGGGATTTCGGGGGGTCTTTGGGGGTGGCTCTGTAGGCCGCAACGCATTGGATTTGCACCCCCACAGGGCAGCGTCATCGTCATCGTCATATCGTCATCGTCAGTCTCCCGTTCGACAAGTTTGTCCTGTCAGCGCCGCAGTCGCGTAGAGTTTATTACATCAATTTGTGTGCGATGCGCCCTTCCAGGTCCCCCCGCTGTCCCTTTTTCCCCTCCGCTCCACATATGGGAAATTTGATACAAATGAGTTTTCACACTTTGCGTGGACGAGCGCAGGGCTCTCGCTTCCACTGGGGAAAAATATTATCCTATTCAACCATCAATTTCGAAATATCTTTTGAACGTTTAAACATTTTTATACTGCTATCGCTGCCACTGGGGAAAAATATCTTCCAATTTAACCATTCATTTTGAAATATCTTTTAAATGTCTAAACATTTTTATATAACTTACAATACACTAAAAAAAATGATAAATATTTATAACCTGACCATTAATTGATATGGATGCACCTTCAATAGATCTCTAATTTGTAAATACAGATTATTGAACGGTTTTTTAAATCAAAATATCACCTACTTAGGATCGACACACGCGAAAAAGAAAAATTCCATGGATATTTCCTTTGGTTTGCCTATCCATTTTCATTATGATTTTTAAATTTGTGATATTAATTAATTTAATTTTTCAAAGCCTAAAATATTTAACTGTCCATGAAAACGAATAAACGGGTCTTGGGTTTATGTATCAAAATATATAAGTCCAAAAATATCTTATATATATTATATATATTAACATAGCCTGTGTTTTAATAAAAAATGATTTTAAAGTATGTTTAATCATTAGGTGAATGTAAAATATTTAACACATAACTAAAGGTATTTTCGCAGTGCACCCCACCTCTCATCATCATCGCGTATCTGTATCTGCATGAGCATCTGTATCTGTATTCTGTATTCGGTATTCCGTACTCCGTATCCCCAGTATCCTTTTCCATCAACGTGTAAATTGTGTGCTGTCAAACTTATGACACTCAGCCATGATATGGTTCCATGGCATTTGGCTGCCGCAGAAAGACACAAAATATGAAATAAGGGAAAAATAGAAAAATGGAGCACAGTTGCGGCAAAAAGGGAAATTCTTTTTTGTTTTGAAACAGCAGCGAGCACGTTGTTACTGAAAATTAGATTTCGTTTAGAGCTGCACTGCGACTTGGCTGCAAATTGCTCTGAGTGTTCAGTTGGGACACTCTACATACAAAGAAGTATATCCGGGGAGCGGGAAAGTAATATGCAGTACGCATATTAATTGCTGCTCATTTTCATGTCTGCGACTGCTCCTCGGGACTCATATGCAATTAATATTTGTCGTCCCCGAAATAGGGTTCCTACTTGTCGCCGCTCCATTTTTAATTATTTCTCACAAGGGGCCATTATGGTGCAGTCGCCTGGACGTTGGGGCCTTAATATATATGGTTTCTATTAGTCGAATTCCCCGATGACAGACAACAGCTGCGGGAGTCGTCTGATTTCCCCTACCCGCCCTATCATGTATCGCCCTATTTATTTGCCAAATGATTGGGACACCGATAGCCTTGCTAATTACTGGTAGTCTAGAACCGTTTCATATCGTGCAGCACAGATTATTCACGAGTTAGCACACGGAAGAAAAAAAAGTTGAGTGCAGGCTGCAAGCAAACATGGCCTAGAACTCATAAATCAGTTGAATGAACCCTCGAAATGGGAAAAACCAAGTGCCACAAGAAACGAGAATCGGGGAAACACAAACGGAAAAACATCCCAAGAGCGCCACGCACTTTCACACACAATTTTCTGCACGCACTCAGCCAAAAAGCGTTAATTACACTAATTATGTGTGTGTTGCTGCCTCCTCAGTCGTTGTTCTTGTTTTGTTTGCTGGCCAGCGGTTCAGAAAATAAATATGGAAAAATAACTAAAATATCGCCGCGTACTGTGGAGGATGAGCAGCCAACAACCAGCAACCAGCAGAGACAAAAGAGCGGAACACTTTGAAGTGCTCCAAATAAAAATGCAGACACACCTCGACGCAAACCCAAAAGCGAAAGGCCGAAAGAACCGAAACCCAAAAACCGAAAACCCCTTTGGAGGCAATTATATGGCCAAAAAGAGAATCTTTGGGGCAACCGAAAAAAATGAAAACATATTAAAAATTGAACTCGAACATAAATCTTGTTTAGACTTGGCTGCCAAGCGGAAATCTAAAAAGGTAATAACTAAACTTGGACCATGTCCGGAAGTTGAACTAGGAACGAGTGGGAAGTCTTCAAGGGGTCAAATTAGCATAATGCCTAATTGCTTTATACGTTGCTTAAACGTTTTCCCCCAAAAAAAAAACATCTTTCGGCTTTATCAAATTTTTACAACACTTTTGCATTCATTATTGTAAACGCCCCTAAATATTTCAAAGGGTGTCGGCAGAAGTTTTTAAGCCAAATGCTTTCGTTTGTCTATTATTCGCTTGGCTAATTAGCGTATATTTTTTGTTCTGGCCCCCTAATGGTTAACTCAAATGTTTTTGTATATCGCTGTGTATATCTATATTTTGTTCATGTTTTTTTGGCTCTGCATTCTTGTACTCATCTACATCCACATCTGGCCGCGTGCCTAAGTCAACATAGTCGGGAACGCCTCAGTTATTCGACTGTGCAAATAGTTGTCACCATTTGTGGCAGGCACATGTGCAATTGCAACGCCCCGCCCGTTTTGCTTGGCTTCAGCGATTTTACGTTCAATTATACGGTCTGACTGAAGTGATAAAATGCATGGCACAACTCACGAGACACTTAAGAGTGTTATTCCCGGGAAATCTAGTCTGGGAATTCGAAAATGAAGGGAAAATAATCTAGTTATCGATACAAGGACAGCCGATTTTACCGATTCCTGTAGAACCCACCACACCTAATAATGACCTTTTTAAAATCGAATTCAACTCAAACAAGACAGGTAAAGAAAAAATCGTAGTTCCGAAAATTTCCGGAAGGCTGCGCCTCCGTAAAACCAATTGGAAAATATTTAATTGATGAAATTCCTGATATTCGATTCTAATTCAATACAACATATTCGTTATTTTAATAGTAAACAATAAAAAAGTAAGTTCATTGGTTTTTATAGTAGCTCCAGAAATATATTTTAACTAAGTTCAAAACGAAAAGTTATGGATTCATTAGTTAATTTAAATAATTTTCAAATTCTAATGGAAAATATTTTATTAACTAACTTTATTCAACAATTTAATTACCCTCCTGTCGCTCCTAATTATCACCACTTCCCAGTTCGCTTACACCAACCAAAAACGGACTAATTGCATTGTCAATTTTATTTGGCCCATTCCCACATCATATCGGATCATCATCTTACACATTCGAAAACCACCGAACAAACGAACGGAGAGAACCAAGTTCACAGCTCAATTTCACAAAAACGATGCGATTATCATCAGGCAGAAAGCGTTCTCCTCCCCCAACCACCTTGAATATCAAACTAAGTAGAAAAACGCCGGGCATTTTCAAAACTAATCCATCATGTTACTGCCGCATCCATTGTTGTTGCGTTCGCTGTTGGCTTTCGGATACGTTTTATATATGGGGACCGCCCTTTAAATGAGAGCCCGGAATGAATGGAGCTTTTGAAAAATTTATGAACGCGCCCAAAGTTGTAAAGCAGCGGATGAGTTGACAGCTGACCAGCGGGATGGAGATGGGGATGGAAATGGACGGGGAGGCTGGTCATCTGTCATAACTTAATTTCTGACATTTGAAAAGAACTCTACGGAATCGTTGTTCTGGTTCTGGTTCTGGTTCTGCTGCAGAACATTCAATAAGCCCAAAAATGTCGAAGAGCGGGTCATTTTTGTTTTGATGTTTTCACTCAGCTGTGAATTATGATTTATTATCTATTTGGGGGAGACTTCAACGCCCCTGCAACTGATGCACTTGGCCAATTGCACTTGCTGGGACAGTTGTGTTTAAATTTGAATTTCGTGTATGTTGTATCTGAAGAGGCCCTGCTGTTTTGCATTTTTTCGGGACAAATTGGGGCAGATCATCAATCAAAAATAAAACCAAGCGTTGATGAAATAATTAAGCATACAAGACAGCAACAGTTTTCAACTTCAAGAGTTGGTTCTTCTGTTTGAAGAACTATGACAAATCTTGTGAGCCCCTGAACCATGACCTAATCAGTGGAAATCAGCTTGATTGAATGCCATACAATGTGGGTGGAGAAGTAATCAACTTCCAGCAAAAAGAACCCTTGTCGAAGTTCATTAAAAAGGATTCGAACAGGGTCCTGCAGGTGCATTGGCCCACGGTAGCTGGAGCACCTGCGAAGGGAGCTGCCGAACGGTAGTGGTTCTCTCCATGGGAAGGGCTCCTGGCCAGCCAATTTGTACGACCCATTCCCCTAAGCCAGTGCCAACAATTTATTCGAGTCGAGATCATAACCGCCGATAGTCCTTGTCAACGCCCACAGTCTGTGGAAATGTCCAGTGGAGCCGGGGAGTGGATCTACCTAACTTCTGGTTCCATGTTGGTCCAGTACACATCAGAATGTTAATGCCATTGTCCAGCGCCTAAGCATGTGCTTCAATTTATTTTGACAAGCATCCAAGTCGCAGTCCAGAGTCCTTGGAGGAGATCAAGATACGAAATGTGTGTCATCATTAGTACGCCGGTACAGTTCTGTTCGCTGGAGATGTCCGAGAGAGTCAAGGGCTCTGATGTCCTTATTACACGGACCACCACAAAGCGGTTATGCAATAAAATTCCATTCTGTTCTGTCCCATTCGGTCGTGGGTTTTATACTCGTATTATTTTGCCCCTTTGTTTGGCC
>NW_023665451.1:72500-82364 GCF_014743375.2 Drosophila subpulchrella | reverse complement strand
CAGCACAGAGTCTCGAGGAACTGGAGGAATCGCCGTTGGACGACCATGTGTCTGCCCTTCGCTCCATCGTACACGATGTGTGCGACAGGGTGATAGGCGCAGGATACTGCAGCGAGGGGAAACGTAATATGGTGGAATCCTGAGCTGAGTACCAAGCGCCAAGAGGTCCCACCGATCTCGAAGCCTTCGAGGTGGCAACCAGCGTCGCGAGGCCTGAGAAGCCGGCGATCGCCGGGTATGGATGGCATCACGGGCGGTATTGGTCAAGGAGGTATGGCGTGCCATCCCTCAGCACCCTGACGAAGCTGTACTCTCGGTGCATCTCGGAAGGATACTTTCCGGCCGAGTGGAAGCACCCGAGAGTGATACCGCTGGTAAAGGGGCCAGATAAGGACAGGAGCGATCCTCTCTTATCGCGGCATATGCCTTTTGCCAGTGTTCGGAAAGGCGCTTGAGGGAATCATGGTGAATCGGCTGAAGGATGTGCTACCGGATGGCTGCAGATGGCAATCGGATTCAGGCCTGGACGCTGCGTGGAGGATGCGTGGATGCACGCCAAAACACCGTCGCCAACAGTCGCGAGAGGAGGGTCCTTGGAATCTTTGTCGATTTCAAGGGAGCCTTCGACACAACGTGGAGTGGAGTGCGGTGCTGGATCGGCTTGTCGACGTAGGCTGTCGATGAAATCGACTTGTGGAAAAGCTATTTTTCCGGCCGTAGCGCAAGCATCATCAGCAGGTATGAAGCAGCCACAGTTGCGGTTACACGGGGCTGCCCGCAAGGGTCCGTCAGTGGTCCATTTATTTGGAATTTACTGATGGATGTGCTGCTTCAGCGCTTGGAGCCACATTGGCTCTGAGCGCGTTTGCAGATGATCTTCTGCTTTTCGTCGACGGGAATTCCCGTGCCGATCTGGAGCGGAAGGGCGAGCAGTGATGGACATCGTGGGAGCCTGGGGAGCTGAGGTGGAGTGGTGTGTCAACCAGCAAGACGGCAATAATGTTGCTGAAAGGACAGTTTCACGCACGAGGAGACCGACGGTACGGTTTGCTGGAGCAAGCCTGCCTTACGTCACCAAATGCCGGTACCTTGGCATCTTAGTCGGCGAGCGGTTGAGTTTCTCCCGCATATCTATGCTCTCAGAGATCGGCTGGCTGGGTTGCCGGAGGACTAGCGCGGGTGCTTCGAGTCGATTGGGGGCTCAGCTCCCGTGCTAAGAGGACGATTTACAGCGGACTCATGGTCCCCTGTGCACTCTTGGTGCCTCGGTCTGGTACAAGGCGGCGAGTAGGGGCAAGTCCCTTAAACTCCTCACCTCGTGCCAGAGGTCCATCCTTTTAGGATGCCTACCGGTATGCCGCACAGTGTCCACGGTGGCACTGCAGGTGCTTGCTGGTGCTCCTCCAATGGATCTGGATGCTCACAGGATCGCCGTGAAGTTCAAGCTGAGGAAGGATGTCCCCCTGGATGAGAGCGACTGGCTCCACGGACAGGACCTGTCCGTGTTGGACTGGAAAGCTAAGATGGCGCTGCTAGACGAACGTCTGCTAAATGAGTGGCAACTCAGATGGGATCGCGCGGAACACGGCTCCGTGACTCGCGAGTTTTTTCCCAGAGGCAGCGTTCGTCTACAAGAGGAAAGACTTTGTCTTTACCCTCAAAGCCGGATTCTTGCTGACAGACACGGGTCGATGAACGCATTTCTGCAAGGCAGGACCCTCAGCACCACGACCGCATGCTCATGTGGCGTGGCAAGAGAGGACTGGCGGCCACATACTGTGTGAATGCCGCCTGTACAACGATTTGCGGGACCTGGATGCCCTTGGAGTCGTTCGAGACCAGGGAAGATGGATCGTCGCGGGAGTAGTCGAGACCCCCAGAACGGATGCGTCTCCTAGGAGTTTTTGCCGATGCTGCCTTCTCGAGGCGAAGGATGGATGCGACGAGGGAGGAACCACAGGCGCCGGGACGTTAGTCCCACACCTCTTTTGCCGTGTGGTAGCGGCGAAGAATACTGCCACAGCCTGCCATAGCTTGTCGTAGGAGGCGACTAATATGGCAATGTTTGCCCTCATCCGAGCTTGTCGGAGCTGAAGGGGTGAGGCTCACCGAGCCTGTAATTTCGGTACCACGGGTTGAGGCAGCTCCAAGGCTGCTCATTGAGGTTGGCCCCCTTGTGGGAGTATCGTGGTGGCTGTGGTTGACACCTATATCGCGGGTAGAGTCATCGGGCTCGACGTGGATGTTGCGTTATACAAACTCGGGTGCTGTGACCCACAGAAACAGTAGAGATTTTAGATAGATCTCGCCCTACGCAAGGGGGTAGTGCTTGCCCGACAAGTAAGTACTCGAATGCTACTGGGGTGGATGCTATGTACATAGCTATAGCTTCTAGTCCGGGGCGTTGGTCTGGCGCTTAACCTAGACCCGTGCATTATATACTCACTTGTGGGTATATTAGAATGCCGTGGTTGTAATCCCTTACATTGTGGAACACGCCACGTAAAAAAGTTCGGAGGGATCCGAGACACACCTGTCCCTATCTACTATCTAGCGAAACCACAGCCAAGGGAACGGGCTTGGAATAATTAGCGGGGAAAGAAGACCCTTTTGAGCTTGACTCTAATCTGGCAGTGTAAGGAGACATAAGAGGTGTAGAATAAGTGGGAGATATTAGACTTCGGTTTGGTATCGCCAATGAAATACCACTACTCTTATTGTTTCCTTACTTACTTGATTAAATGGAACGTGTATCATTTCCTAGCCATTATACGGATATATTTATTATATCTTATGGTATTGGGTTTTGATGCAAGCTTCTTGATCAAAGTATCACGAGTTTGTTATATAATCGCAAACAAATTCTTTAATAAAACGGTGCATTTATGTATTTTTGATTTGAAAATTTGGTATAACTCCAATTACTCAGGTATGATCCAATTCAAGGACATTGCCAGGTAGGGAGTTTGACTGGGGCGGTACATCTCTCAAATAATAACGGAGGTGTCCCAAGGCCAGCTCAGTGCGGACAGAAACCACACATAGAGCAAAAGGGCAAATGCTGACTTGATCTCGGTGTTCAGTACACACAGGGACAGCAAAAGCTCGGCCTATCGATCCTTTTGGTTTAAAGAGTTTTTAACAAGAGGTGTCAGAAAAGTTACCATAGGGATAACTGGCTTGTGGCGGCCAAGCGTTCATAGCGACGTCGCTTTTTGATCCTTCGATGTCGGCTCTTCCTATCATTGTGAAGCAAAATTCACCAAGCGTTGGATTGTTCACCCATGCAAGGGAACGTGAGCTGGGTTTAGACCGTCGTGAGACAGGTTAGTTTTACCCTACTAATGACAAAACGTTGTTGCGACAGCATTCCTGCGTAGTACGAGAGGAACCGCAGGTACGGACCAATGGCACAATACTTGTTCGAGCGAACAGTGGTATGACGCTACGTCCGTTGGATTATGCCTGAACGCCTCTAAGGTCGTATCCGTGCTGGACTGCAATGATAAATAAGGGGCAATTTGCATTGTATGGCTTCTAAACCATTTAAAGTTTATAATTTACTTTATAAACGACAATGGATGTGATGCCAATGTAATTTGTAACATAGTAAATTGGGAGGATCTTTGATCACCTGATGCCGCGCTAGTTACATATAAAAGCATTATTTAATACAATGACAAAGCCTAGAATCAATTGTAAACGACTTTTGTAACAGGCAAGGTGTTGTAAGTGGTTGAGCAGCTGCCATACTGCGATCCACTGAAGCTTATCCTTTGCTTGATGATTCGATAATAAAGATGTTGCAAGCGGGCATAATCATTATGCTTGCTTGCAGCATCGCACGCCACTTTGTTTGTGGTGTGTAAGGTAGGGAAGAAGAAATATAAAAGACCTAAATTGGAAACATCAATATATAAGTAAATATTGAACAAACAAAATGTATCGTCATCTTATTAGTGACGCGATGATAAAGTGGCAAACATATTCCATGTATAAATATTCCTATGGTATTAAAATTCAAGTAAAGAGGACATATATAAAAGTTTGTATATATGGTTCATTCAATGGTAGCAGCGGTTGGTTGGTTGGTGTCTGCTCCTCTTATTGTTCAAAACTTATGTTATGGTAGCAAGTCTATATCGTCATATTATTAGTGACGCGAAAAAGTAGTGGCAAAACATATTCCATGTATAAATAAATATTCCTATGGTATTGAAATTCAAGTAAAGAGGCCATTCAAGTAAAGAGGACTTATATAAATATAAGTATATATAATGGTAGCAGCGCGGTTGGTTGGTTGGTGTGTCTGCTCCTCTTATTGTTCAAAACTTATGTTATGGTAGCAAGACTGTATCGTCATATTATTAGTGACGCGAAAAAGTAGTGGCAAAACATATTCCATGTATAAATATTCCTATGGTATTGAAATTCAACTAAAGAGGACATATAAAATTACTATCAATGGTAGCAGTGGTTGGTTGGTTGGTGGTTGGTTGGCGGCTGCTCCTATTATTGTTCAAGACTTATGTTATGGTAGCAAGTCTGTATCGTCATATTAATTATTAGTGACGCGAAAAAGTAGTGGAAATCATATTCCATGTATAAATAGATTCCTATGGTAATGAAATTTTCAAGTAAAGAGAGGACCATTCAAGTAAGAGGACATATAAAAAGTAAGTATATGTTCCTCCAATGGTAGCAGTGGTTGGTTGGTTGGCGGCTGATCCTCTTATTGTTCAAAACTTATTTTATCAATATGAGTTTGGCAATACAATAAAGAAGACCAATCTAATCCATATAAAACTAAATGTATTATATGGATATGCTTAGGAAACCCATATATTCATAAAAAAAAATTATGTATAGAAAATTATACATATATCTTTTATATAAATGAATCGTATGGATATCGCCTTATGGTAGGTATAATAACTTTTTAAGGCATAATAATGTATAATATAGAAAATATACATTGAAATATAAATGCATTTTTATAGATATGGCGGCATATAAGTGCCATATACACAAGAATAAATAATAGAATTTACCAATATATAATTAAAATGAGATATATAAACCTAGTGAGGGGCTGCACTAGTATATGAATCGTATGGATATGGCTTATAGGTATAATACCTATAAGGCATAATAATGTATAATATAATAAATATAAATTAAGATATGAATGAATTATATAAATATGGCATAGAAATGCCATATACATACATAAGAATAAATGGTAGAATTTACCCATATATCACTGAAACACGATATATAAACCTAATGATAGCTGGCACTAGTACTGTAAACATGCACGCAATAGTGCGTGGGGTAAAAAACTACTATAGGGAGGTGGTCGTTGGCGGGCCCCTCCTCGTATTGGTCAAAACTTATGTTATGCATATGAATTTGTCAATACTATATAGAACGCCAAGCATATCCATATAAACTATGGATATGCATAGAAATCCATACAAAAGTAAAAAAAAATTATGTATAGAAAAATATACATATATTTATATAAGTGAATCGTATGGATATGGCTTATAGGTATAATACCTATAAGGCATAATAATGTATAACAAGTAAATATACATTGAAATGTGAATGCATTGTATGGATATGGCATATAAATGCCATATATATAGAAATAAATTGTATATCAATGATATAACAATTATAAACCTAGTGAGGGGCGGCACTAGTGAATGAATCGTATGGATATGGCTTATAGGTATAATACCTATAAGGCATAATAATGTATAATATAATAAATATACATTAAGATATGAATGGATTGTATAAATATGGCATAGAAATGCCATATACATAAGAATAAATGGTAGAATTTACCCATATATCACTGAAACACGATATATAAACCTAGTGATAGCTGGCACTAGTACTGTAAACAGGCACGCAATAGTGCGTGGGGTAAAAAACTACTATAGGGAGGTGGTCGTTGGCGGGCCCCTCCTCGTATTGGTCAAAACTTATGTTATGCATATGAATTTGTCAATACTATATAGAACGCCAAGCATATCCATATAAACTATGGATATGCATAGAAATCCATACAAAAGTAAAAAAAAATTATGTATAGAAAAATATACATATATTTATATAAGTGAATCGTATGGATATGGCTTATAGGTATAATACCTATAAGGCATAATAATGTATAACAAGTAAATATACATTGAAATGTGAATGCATTGTATGGATATGGCATATAAATGCCATATATATAGAAATAAATTGTATATCAATGATATAACAATTATAAACCTAGTGAGGGGCGGCACTAGTGAATGAATCGTATGGATATGGCTTATAGGTATAATACCTATAAGGCATAATAATGTATAATATAATAAATATACATTAAGATATGAATGGATTGTATAAATATGGCATAGAAATGCCATATACATAAGAATAAATGGTAGAATTTACCCATATATCACTGAAACACGATATATAAACCTAGTGATAGCTGGCACTAGTACTGTAAACAGGCACGCAATAGTGCGTGGGGTAAAAAACTACTATAGGGAGGTGGTCGTTGGCGGGCCCCTCCTCGTATTGGTCAAAACTTATGTTATGCATATGAATTTGTCAATACTATATAGAACGCCAAGCATATCCATATAAACTATGGATATGCATAGAAAACCATACAAAAGTAAAAAAAAATTATGTATAGAAAAATATACATATATTTATATAAGTGAATCGTATGGATATGGCTTATAGGTATAATACCTATAAGGCATAATAATGTATAACAAGTAAATATACATTGAAATGTGAATGCATTGTATGGATATGGCATATAAATGCCATATATATAGAAATAAATTGTATATCAATGATATAACAATTATAAACCTAGTGAGGGGCGGCACTAGTGAATGAATCGTATGGATATGGCTTATAGGTATAATACCTATAAGGCATAATAATGTATAATATAATAAATATACATTAAGATATGAATGGATTGTATAAATATGGCATAGAAATGCCATATACATAAGAATAAATGGTAGAATTTACCCATATATCACTGAAACACGATATATAAACCTAGTGATAGCTGGCACTAGTACTGTAAACAGGCACGCAATAGTGCGTGGGGTAAAAAACTACTATAGGGAGGTGGTCGTTGGCGGGCCCCTCCTCGTATTGGTCAAAACTTATGTTATGCATATGAATTTGTCAATACTATATAGAACGCCAAGCATATCCATATAAACTATGGATATGCATAGAAAACCATACAAAAGTAAAAAAAAATTATGTATAGAAAAAATATACATATATTTATATAAGTGAATCGTATGGATATGGCTTATAGGTATAATACCTATAAGGCATAATAATGTATAACAAGTAAATATACATTGAAATGTGAATGCATTGTATGGATATGGCATATAAATGCCATATATATAGAAATAAATTGTATATCAATGATATAACAATTATAAACCTAGTGAGGGGCGGCACTAGTGAATGAATCGTATGGATATGGCTTATAGGTATAATACCTATAAGGCATAATAATGTATAATATAATAAATATACATTAAGATATGAATGGATTGTATAAATATGGCATAGAAATGCCATATACATAAGAATAAATGGTAGAATTTACCCATATATCACTGAAAACACGATATATAAACCTAGTGATAGCTGGCACTAGTACTGTAAACAGGCACGCAATAGTGCGTGGGGTAAAAAACTACTATAGGGAGGTGGTCGTTGGCGGGCCCCTCCTCGTATTGGTCAAAACTTATGTTATGCATATGAATTTGTCAATACTATATAGAACGCCAAGCATATCCATATAAACTATGGATATGCATAGAAATCCATACAAAAATAAAAAAAAATTATGTATAGAAAAATATACATATATTTATATAAGTGAATCGTATGGATATGGCTTATAGGTATAATACCTATAAGGCATAATAATGTATAACAAGTAAATATACATTGAAATGTGAATGCATTGTATGGATATGGCATATAAATGCCATATATATAGAAATAAATTGTATATCAATGATATAACAATTATAAACCTAGTGAGGGGCGGCACTAGTGAATGAATCGTATGGATATGGCTTATAGGTATAATACCTATAAGGCATAATAATGTATAATATAATAAATATACATTAAGATATGAATGGATTGTATAAATATGGCATAGAAATGCCATATACATAAGAATAAATGGTAGAATTTACCCATATATCACTGAAACATGATATATAAACCTAGTGATAGCTGGCACTAGTACTGTAAACAGGCACGCAGTAGTGCGTGGGGTAAAAAACTACTATAGGGAGGTGGTCGTTGGCGGGCCCCTCCTCGTATTGGTCAAAACTTATGTTATGCGTAAACATATGATTTTGTCAATACTATAAAGAAAACTTGTTTTGTACATACAAAACTAAATGAATTATATGGATATTGAAAATAAATGGCATTATATCCATATAATGAAAATATACTTGTATTCTCTTATTATAAGAGAGAATACCGTATAGTTGGTTGGCAAAGACAATTGAAAATACCCGAATTGCAGATGATGGGTTCAAAAACTACTATAGGGTGGTGTAGCAAATAATATGAAGATGATATATCCATATAATGGATATACACTAGTATTCTCTTATTATAATAGAGAATACCATATAAATGGTTGGCAAAGACAATTGAAAATACCCGAATTGAAGTTGACGGGTTCAAAAACTATTATAGGGTGATGTAGCAAATAAAATAATGAAGATATATCCATATAATGGAATTATATGTGTATTCTCTTATTATATGAGAGAGTACCAAACGGTTGATTGGCAAAGACAATTGAAAATACCCGAATTAAAGATATTGGGTCCAAAAACTACTATAGGATGGTCAATGGGCCGGCCATCTACTATTGACGTGACAAAATACTGTCTGTCGGTAGAGAAGATATTAATCCGTCAAATTTGTTTCTTTATTCATTTATGAATATGAGACTTGGCTCCACGGTTAATATTTTAAGCCCAAAGATAATAATGTTGAAACAAAGGCCAAGGTTTCTATTATACATAGAATAACAAATTGTTTCCGAACTTTATCGTTAATCCAAATAAATAATTACAATTGAGGCAGGCTAATAATGATATATATTTTGTATTGATAATCTTGATATATATGTATATTGGTCTGCCATTATCACATACTGAGTTATGTGATAATTCCCTGCGGGGATAAATTAAAAGAGGTGTCCCTATATTAAAAGAAAATAATATATATATATATTATTTTTTCTAACGTACATATCATATATGCGCTCGGTTTTATATTATATATTACCAAAGAGTCTTATATGAATATATACAGATAAATTTTAAATTTATCATCAAAATACAAATGATTTAATTCAATATTTTATATTGGTTAAACAAAAATTGTACATGTGTGGATACAATAATGACGTATGTCGAACAAAAAAGATATTTTAGAATGAAATATGCAAATATAAAGAAAATTATTACGTATTACGAAAAAAAATATTGTGTTTTTAACATCAATAATTAAAAAACTTGTTATTATTAGTGGCGGAACAAGTATATATTGTGAAAACAACAAACGTATACGAATGCTATATAAAAATGGCCGTATTCGATAGAAAACAATCTATAAAATTTATATTGCTAATTTCTATTCAAAAATATGAATGAAATATGAATAAAAACATTATTCTGGTTGATCCTGCCAGTAGTTATATGCTTGTCTCAAAGATTAAGCCATGCATGTCTAAGTACACACGAATTAAAAGTGAAACCGCAA
>NW_023665451.1:42500-70000 GCF_014743375.2 Drosophila subpulchrella | reverse complement strand
GGTGTATTTTTAATTTCTTTCAATAAAAACATATATGACAAAATTACCAAACCAATATATAAAACTCTAAGCGGTGGATCACTCGGCTCATGGGTCGATGAAGAACGCAGCAAACTGTGCGTCATCGTGTGAACTGCAGGACACATGAACATCGACATTTTGAACGCATATCGCAGTCCATGCTGTTATGTACTTTAATTAATTTTATAGTGCTGCTTGGACTACATATGGTTGAGGGTTGTAAGACTATGCTAATTAAGTTGTTTATATAAATTTTATAATGAAATTTTATAAGCATATGGTATATTATTGGATAATAATAATTTAATTATTATATTATTCATAATATTAACAAATATATGAAAAACATTATCTCACATTAGTAAATAATTTGAATGTGAAAAACGAAGAGAAATATTTTCTTTTTCAATCAAATAATACTGAGAAATGTCTAGCATAAAAAATTTATCTAGAATTGTCTCTTATTAAAGATTAGTAAATAGAAAGCCGTTGACAATATTATTATTCTTCGTTGATTCGTTAGACCAAACAAATGCCATACAAATATATAAAATATATAACGAATTTAATAAAATGTTTTATCATTATATATAAAGAATTAATTGCAAAAAAAGTTATACACAACCTCAACTCATATGGGACTACCCCCTGAATTTAAGCATATTAATTAGGGGAGGAAAAGAAACTAACCAGGATTTTCTTAGTAGCGGCGAGCGAAAAGAAATCAGTTCAGCACTAAGTCACTTTGTCTATATGGCAAATGTGAGATGCAGTGTATGGAGCGTCAATATTCTAGTATGAGAAATTAACGATTTAAGTCCTTCTTAAATGAGGCCATTTACCCATAGAGGGTGCCAGGCCCGTATAACGTTAATGATTACTAGATGATGTTTCCAAAGAGTCGTGTTGCTTGATAGTGCAGCACTAAGTGGGTGGTAAACTCCATCTAAAACTAAATATAACCATGAGACCGATAGTAAACAAGTACCGTGAGGGAAAGTTGAAAAGAACTCTGAATAGAGAGTTAAACAGTACGTGAAACTGCTTAGAGGTTAAGCCCGATGAACCTGAATATCCGTTATGGAAAATTCATCATTAAAATTGTAATATTTAAACAATATTATGATAATAGTGTGCATTTTTTCCATATAAGGACATTGTAATCTATTAGCATACAAAATTTATCATAAAATATAACTTATAGTTTATTCAAATTAATTTGCTTGCATTTTAACACAGAATAAATGTTATTAATTTGATAAAGTGCTGATAGATTTATATGAATACAGTGCGTTAATTTTTCGGAATTATATAATGGCATAATTATCATTGATTTTTGTGTTTATTATATGCACTTGTATGATTAACAATGCGAAAGATTCAGGATACCTTCGGGACCCGTCTTGAAACACGGACCAAGGAGTCTAACATATGTGCAAGTTATTGGGATATAAACCTAATAGCGTAATTAACTTGACTAATAATGGGATTAGTTTTTTAACTATTTATAGCTAATTAACACAATCCCGGGGCGTTCTATATAGTTATGTATAATGATATTTATATTATTTATGCCTCTAACTGGAACGTACCTTGAGCATATATGCTGTGACCCGAAAGATGGTGAACTATACTTGATCAGGTTGAAGTCAGGGGAAACCCTGATGGAAGACCGAAACAGTTCTGACGTGCAAATCGATTGTCAGAATTGAGTATAGGGGCGAAAGACCAATCGAACCATCTAGTAGCTGGTTCCTTCCGAAGTTTCCCTCAGGATAGCTGGTGCATTTTAATGTTATATAAAATAATCTTATCTGGTAAAGCGAATGATTAGAGGCCTTAGGGTCGAAACGATCTTAACCTATTCTCAAACTTTAAATGGGTAAGAACCTTAACTTTCTTGATATGAAGTTCAAGGTTATGATATAATGTGCCCAGTGGGCCACTTTTGGTAAGCAGAACTGGCGCTGTGGGATGAACCAAACGTAATGTTACGGTGCCCAAATTAACAACTCATGCAGATACCATGAAAGGCGTTGGTTGCTTAAAACAGCAGGACGGTGATCATGGAAGTCGAAATCCGCTAAGGAGTGTGTAACAACTCACCTGCCGAAGCAACTAGCCCTTAAAATGGATGGCGCTTAAGTTGTATACCTATACATTACCGCTAAAGTAGATGATTTATATTACTTGTGATATAAATTTTGAAACTTTAGTGAGTAGGAAGGTACAATGGTATGCGTAGAAGTGTTTGGCGTAAGCCTGCATGGAGCTGCCATTGGTACAGATCTTGGTGGTAGTAGCAAATAATCGAATGAGACCTTGGAGGACTGAAGTGGAGAAGGGTTTCGTGTGAACAGTGGTTGATCACGAGTTAGTCGGTCCTAAGTTCAAGGCGAAAGCCGAAAATTTTCAAGTAAAACACAAATGCCATACAAATATAATTATATTATATAAATCAAGCTAATTAATATACTTGAATAATTTTGAACGAAAGGGAATACGGTTCCAATTCCGTAACCTGTTGAGTATCCGTTTGTTATTAAATATGGGCCTCGTGCTCATCCTGGCAACAGGAACGACCATAAAGAAGCCGTCGAGAGATATCGGAAGAGTTTTCTTTTCTGTTTTATAGCCGTACTACCATGGAAGTCTTTCGCAGAGAGATATGGTAGATGGGCTAGAAGAGCATGACATATACTGTTGTGTCGATATTTTCTCCTCGGACCTTGAAAATTTATGGTGGGGACACGCAAACTTCTCAACAGGCCGTACCAATATCCGCAGCTGGTCTCCAAGGTGAAGAGTCTCTAGTCGATAGAATAATGTAGGTAAGGGAAGTCGGCAAATTAGATCCGTAACTTCGGGATAAGGATTGGCTCTGAAGATTGAGATAGTCGGGCTTGATTGGGAAACAATAACATGGTTTATGTGCTCGTTCTGGGTAAATAGAGTGTCTGGCATTTATGTTGGTCACTTGTTCCCCGGATAGTTTAGTTACGTAGCCAATTGTGGAACTTTCTTGCTAAAATTTTTAAGAATACTAATTGGGTTAAACCAATTAGTTCTTATTAATTATAACGATTATCAATTAACAATCAATTCAGAACTGGCACGGACTTGGGGAATCCGACTGTCTAATTAAAACAAAGCATTGTGATGGCCCTAGCGGGTGTTGACACAATGTGATTTCTGCCCAGTGCTCTGAATGTCAAAGTGAAGAAATTCAAGTAAGCGCGGGTCAACGGCGGGAGTAACTATGACTCTCTTAAGGTAGCCAAATGCCTCGTCATCTAATTAGTGACGCGCATGAATGGATTAACGAGATTCCTACTGTCCCTATCTACTATCTAGCGAAACCACAGCCAAGGGAACGGGCTTGGAATAATTAGCGGGGAAAGAAGACCCTTTTGAGCTTGACTCTAATCTGGCAGTGTAAGGAGACATAAGAGGTGTAGAATAAGTGGGAGATATTAGACTTCGGTTTGGTATCGCCAATGAAATACCACTACTCTTATTGTTTCCTTACTTACTTGATTAAATGGAACGTGTATCATTTCCTAGCCATTATACGGATATATTTATTATATCTTATGGTATTGGGTTTTGATGCAAGCTTCTTGATCAAAGTATCACGAGTTTGTTATATAATCGCAAACAAATTCTTTAATAAAACGGTGCATTTATGTATTTTTGATTTGAAAATTTGGTATAACTCCAATTACTCAGGTATGATCCAATTCAAGGACATTGCCAGGTAGGGAGTTTGACTGGGGCGGTACATCTCTCAAATAATAACGGAGGTGTCCCAAGGCCAGCTCAGTGCGGACAGAAACCACACATAGAGCAAAAGGGCAAATGCTGACTTGATCTCGGTGTTCAGTACACACAGGGACAGCAAAAGCTCGGCCTATCGATCCTTTTGGTTTAAAGAGTTTTTAACAAGAGGTGTCAGAAAAGTTACCATAGGGATAACTGGCTTGTGGCGGCCAAGCGTTCATAGCGACGTCGCTTTTTGATCCTTCGATGTCGGCTCTTCCTATCATTGTGAAGCAAAATTCACCAAGCGTTGGATTGTTCACCCATGCAAGGGAACGTGAGCTGGGTTTAGACCGTCGTGAGACAGGTTAGTTTTACCCTACTAATGACAAAACGTTGTTGCGACAGCATTCCTGCGTAGTACGAGAGGAACCGCAGGTACGGACCAATGGCACAATACTTGTTCGAGCGAACAGTGGTATGACGCTACGTCCGTTGGATTATGCCTGAACGCCTCTAAGGTCGTATCCGTGCTGGACTGCAATGATAAATAAGGGGCAATTTGCATTGTATGGCTTCTAAACCATTTAAAGTTTATAATTTACTTTATAAACGACAATGGATGTGATGCCAATGTAATTTGTAACATAGTAAATTGGGAGGATCTTTGATCACCTGATGCCGCGCTAGTTACATATAAAAGCATTATTTAATACAATGACAAAGCCTAGAATCAATTGTAAACGACTTTTGTAACAGGCAAGGTGTTGTAAGTGGTTGAGCAGCTGCCATACTGCGATCCACTGAAGCTTATCCTTTGCTTGATGATTCGATAATAAAGATGTTGCAAGCGGGCATAATCATTATGCTTGCTTGCAGCATCGCACGCCACTTTGTTTGTGGTGTGTAAGGTAGGGAAGAAGAAATATAAAAGACCTAAATTGGAAACATCAATATATAAGTAAATATTGAACAAACAAAATGTATCGTCATCTTATTAGTGACGCGATGATAAAGTGGCAAACATATTCCATGTATAAATATTCCTATGGTATTAAAATTCAAGTAAAGAGGACATATATAAAAGTTTGTATATATGGTTCATTCAATGGTAGCAGCGGTTGGTTGGTTGGTGTCTGCTCCTCTTATTGTTCAAAACTTATGTTATGGTAGCAAGTCTATATCGTCATATTATTAGTGACGCGAAAAAGTAGTGGCAAAACATATTCCATGTATAAATAAATATTCCTATGGTATTGAAATTCAAGTAAAGAGGCCATTCAAGTAAAGAGGACTTATATAAATATAAGTATATATAATGGTAGCAGCGCGGTTGGTTGGTTGGTGTGTCTGCTCCTCTTATTGTTCAAAACTTATGTTATGGTAGCAAGACTGTATCGTCATATTATTAGTGACGCGAAAAAGTAGTGGCAAAAATATTCCATGTATAAATATTCCTATGGTATTGAAATTCAACTAAAGAGGACATATAAAATTACTATCAATGGTAGCAGTGGTTGGTTGGTTGGTGGTTGGTTGGCGGCTGCTCCTATTATTGTTCAAGACTTATGTTATGGTAGCAAGTCTGTATCGTCATATTAATTATTAGTGACGCGAAAAAGTAGTGGAAATCATATTCCATGTATAAATAGATTCCTATGGTAATGAAATTTTCAAGTAAAGAGAGGACCATTCAAGTAAGAGGACATATAAAAAGTAAGTATATGTTCCTCCAATGGTAGCAGTGGTTGGTTGGTTGGCGGCTGATCCTCTTATTGTTCAAAACTTATTTTATCAATATGAGTTTGGCAATACAATAAAGAAGACCAATCTAATCCATATAAAACTAAATGTATTATATGGATATGCTTAGGAAACCCATATATTCATAAAAAAAAATTATGTATAGAAAATTATACATATATCTTTTATATAAATGAATCGTATGGATATCGCCTTATGGTAGGTATAATAACTTTTTAAGGCATAATAATGTATAATATAGAAAATATACATTGAAATATAAATGCATTTTTATAGATATGGCGGCATATAAGTGCCATATACACAAGAATAAATAATAGAATTTACCAATATATAATTAAAATGAGATATATAAACCTAGTGAGGGGCTGCACTAGTATATGAATCGTATGGATATGGCTTATAGGTATAATACCTATAAGGCATAATAATGTATAATATAATAAATATAAATTAAGATATGAATGAATTATATAAATATGGCATAGAAATGCCATATACATACATAAGAATAAATGGTAGAATTTACCCATATATCACTGAAACACGATATATAAACCTAATGATAGCTGGCACTAGTACTGTAAACATGCACGCAATAGTGCGTGGGGTAAAAAACTACTATAGGGAGGTGGTCGTTGGCGGGCCCCTCCTCGTATTGGTCAAAACTTATGTTATGCATATGAATTTGTCAATACTATATAGAACGCCAAGCATATCCATATAAACTATGGATATGCATAGAAATCCATACAAAAGTAAAAAAAAATTATGTATAGAAAAATATACATATATTTATATAAGTGAATCGTATGGATATGGCTTATAGGTATAATACCTATAAGGCATAATAATGTATAACAAGTAAATATACATTGAAATGTGAATGCATTGTATGGATATGGCATATAAATGCCATATATATAGAAATAAATTGTATATCAATGATATAACAATTATAAACCTAGTGAGGGGCGGCACTAGTGAATGAATCGTATGGATATGGCTTATAGGTATAATACCTATAAGGCATAATAATGTATAATATAATAAATATACATTAAGATATGAATGGATTGTATAAATATGGCATAGAAATGCCATATACATAAGAATAAATGGTAGAATTTACCCATATATCACTGAAACACGATATATAAACCTAGTGATAGCTGGCACTAGTACTGTAAACAGGCACGCAATAGTGCGTGGGGTAAAAAACTACTATAGGGAGGTGGTCGTTGGCGGGCCCCTCCTCGTATTGGTCAAAACTTATGTTATGCATATGAATTTGTCAATACTATATAGAACGCCAAGCATATCCATATAAACTATGGATATGCATAGAAATCCATACAAAAGTAAAAAAAAATTATGTATAGAAAAATATACATATATTTATATAAGTGAATCGTATGGATATGGCTTATAGGTATAATACCTATAAGGCATAATAATGTATAACAAGTA
This sequence comes from Drosophila subpulchrella, assembly GCF_014743375.2. NCBI lineage: Eukaryota > Metazoa > Arthropoda > Insecta > Diptera > Drosophilidae > Drosophila > Drosophila subpulchrella. The sequence goes on along the minus strand of NW_023665451.1, from coordinate 62,986 downwards.
AATATACATTGAAATGTGAATGCATTGTATGGATATGGCATATAAATGCCATATATATAGAAATAAATTGTATATCAATGATATAACAATTATAAACCTAGTGAGGGGCGGCACTAGTGAATGAATCGTATGGATATGGCTTATAGGTATAATACCTATAAGGCATAATAATGTATAATATAATAAATATACATTAAGATATGAATGGATTGTATAAATATGGCATAGAAATGCCATATACATAAGAATAAATGGTAGAATTTACCCATATATCACTGAAACACGATATATAAACCTAGTGATAGCTGGCACTAGTACTGTAAACAGGCACGCAATAGTGCGTGGGGTAAAAAACTACTATAGGGAGGTGGTCGTTGGCGGGCCCCTCCTCGTATTGGTCAAAACTTATGTTATGCATATGAATTTGTCAATACTATATAGAACGCCAAGCATATCCATATAAACTATGGATATGCATAGAAAACCATACAAAAGTAAAAAAAAATTATGTATAGAAAAATATACATATATTTATATAAGTGAATCGTATGGATATGGCTTATAGGTATAATACCTATAAGGCATAATAATGTATAACAAGTAAATATACATTGAAATGTGAATGCATTGTATGGATATGGCATATAAATGCCATATATATAGAAATAAATTGTATATCAATGATATAACAATTATAAACCTAGTGAGGGGCGGCACTAGTGAATGAATCGTATGGATATGGCTTATAGGTATAATACCTATAAGGCATAATAATGTATAATATAATAAATATACATTAAGATATGAATGGATTGTATAAATATGGCATAGAAATGCCATATACATAAGAATAAATGGTAGAATTTACCCATATATCACTGAAACACGATATATAAACCTAGTGATAGCTGGCACTAGTACTGTAAACAGGCACGCAATAGTGCGTGGGGTAAAAAACTACTATAGGGAGGTGGTCGTTGGCGGGCCCCTCCTCGTATTGGTCAAAACTTATGTTATGCATATGAATTTGTCAATACTATATAGAACGCCAAGCATATCCATATAAACTATGGATATGCATAGAAAACCATACAAAAGTAAAAAAAAATTATGTATAGAAAAATATACATATATTTATATAAGTGAATCGTATGGATATGGCTTATAGGTATAATACCTATAAGGCATAATAATGTATAACAAGTAAATATACATTGAAATGTGAATGCATTGTATGGATATGGCATATAAATGCCATATATATAGAAATAAATTGTATATCAATGATATAACAATTATAAACCTAGTGAGGGGCGGCACTAGTGAATGAATCGTATGGATATGGCTTATAGGTATAATACCTATAAGGCATAATAATGTATAATATAATAAATATACATTAAGATATGAATGGATTGTATAAATATGGCATAGAAATGCCATATACATAAGAATAAATGGTAGAATTTACCCATATATCACTGAAACACGATATATAAACCTAGTGATAGCTGGCACTAGTACTGTAAACAGGCACGCAATAGTGCGTGGGGTAAAAAACTACTATAGGGAGGTGGTCGTTGGCGGGCCCCTCCTCGTATTGGTCAAAACTTATGTTATGCATATGAATTTGTCAATACTATATAGAACGCCAAGCATATCCATATAAACTATGGATATGCATAGAAATCCATACAAAAGTAAAAAAAAATTATGTATAGAAAAAATATACATATATTTATATAAGTGAATCGTATGGATATGGCTTATAGGTATAATACCTATAAGGCATAATAATGTATAACAAGTAAATATACATTGAAATGTGAATGCATTGTATGGATATGGCATATAAATGCCATATATATAGAAATAAATTGTATATCAATGATATAACAATTATAAACCTAGTGAGGGGCGGCACTAGTGAATGAATCGTATGGATATGGCTTATAGGTATAATACCTATAAGGCATAATAATGTATAATATAAATATACATTAAGATATGAATGGATTGTATAAATATGGCATAGAAATGCCATATACATAAGAATAAATGGTAGAATTTACCCATATATCACTGAAACACGATATATAAACCTAGTGATAGCTGGCACTAGTACTGTAAACAGGCACGCAATAGTGCGTGGGGTAAAAAACTACTATAGGGAGGTGGTCGTTGGCGGGCCCCCTCCTCGTATTGGTCAAAACTTATGTTATGCATATGAATTTGTCAATACTATATAGAACGCCAAGCATATCCATATAAACTATGGATATGCATAGAAAATCCATACAAAAGTAAAAAAAAATTATGTATAGAAAAATATACATATATTTATATAAGTGAATCGTATGGATATGGCTTATAGGTATAATACCTATAAGGCATAATAATGTATAACAAGTAAATATACATTGAAATGTGAATGCATTGTATGGATATGGCATATAAATGCCATATATATAGAAATAAATTGTATATCAATGATATAACAATTATAAACCTAGTGAGGGGCGGCACTAGTGAATGAATCGTATGGATATGGCTTATAGGTATAATACCTATAAGGCATAATAATGTATAATATAATAAATATACATTAAGATATGAATGGATTGTATAAATATGGCATAGAAATGCCATATACATAAGAATAAATGGTAGAATTTACCCATATATCACTGAAACACTGATATATAAACCTAGTGATAGCTGGCACTAGTACTGTAAACAGGCACGCAATAGTGCGTGGGGTAAAAAACTACTATAGGGAGGTGGTCGTTGGCGGGCCCCTCCTCGTATTGGTCAAAACTTATGTTATGCATATGAATTTTGTCAATACTATATAGAACGCCAAGCATATCCATATAAACTATGGATATGCATAGAAAACCATACAAAAGTAAAAAAAATTATGTATAGAAAAATATACATATATTTATATAAGTGAATCGTATGGATATGGCTTATAGGTATAATACCTATAAGGCATAATAATGTATAACAAGTAAATATACATTGAAATGTGAATGCATTGTATGGATATGGCATATAAATGCCATATATATAGAAATAAATTGTATATCAATGATATAACAATTATAAACCTAGTGAGGGGCGGCACTAGTGAATGAATCGTATGGATATGGCTTATAGGTATAATACCTATAAGGCATAATAATGTATAATATAATAAATATACATTAAGATATGAATGGATTGTATAAATATGGCATAGAATGCCATATACATAAGAATAAATGGTAGAATTTACCCATATATCACTGAAACATGATATATAAACCTAGTGATAGCTGGCACTAGTACTGTAAACAGGCACGCAATTAGTGCGTGGGGTAAAAAACTACTATAGGGAGGTGGTCGTTGGCGGGCCCCTCCTCGTATTGGTCAAAACTTATGTTATGCGTAAACATATGATTTTGTCAATACTATAAAGAAAACTTGTTTTGTACATACAAAACTAAATGAATTATATGGATATTGAAAAATAAATGGCATTATATCCATATAATGAAAATATACTTGTATTCTCTTATTATAAGAGAGAATACCGTATAGTTGGTTGGCAAAGACAATTGAAAATACCCGAATTGCAGATGATGGGTTCAAAAACTACTATAGGGTGGTGTAGCAAATAATATGAAGATGATATATCCATATAATGGATATACACTAGTATTCTCTTATTATAATAGAGAATACCATATAAATGGTTGGCAAAGACAATTGAAAATACCCGAATTGAAGTTGACGGGTTCAAAAACTATTATAGGGTGATGTAGCAAATAAAATAATGAAGATATATCCATATAATGGAATTATATGTGTATTCTCTTATTATATGAGAGAGTACCAAACGGTTGATTGGCAAAGACAATTGAAAATACCCGAATTAAAGATATTGGGTCCAAAAACTACTATAGGATGGTCAATGGGCCGGCCATCTACTATTGACGTGACAAAATACTGTCTGTCGGTAGAGAAGATATTAATCCGTCAAATTTGTTTCTTTATTCATTTATGAATATGAGACTTGGCTCCACGGTTAATATTTTAAGCCCAAAGATAATAATGTTGAAACAAAGGCCAAGGTTTCTATTATACATAGAATAACAAATTGTTTCCGAACTTTATCGTTAATCCAAATAAATAATTACAATTGAGGCAGGCTAATAATGATATATATTTTGTATTGATAATCTTGATATATATGTATATTGGTCTGCCATTATCACATACTGAGTTATGTGATAATTCCCTGCGGGGATAAATTAAAAGAGGTGTCCCTATATTAAAAGAAAATAATATATATATATATTATTTTTTCTAACGTACATATCATATATGCGCTCGGTTTTATATTATATATTACCAAAGAGTCTTATATGAATATATACAGATAAATTTTAAATTTATCATCAAAATACAAATGATTTAATTCAATATTTTATATTGGTTAAACAAAAATTGTACATGTGTGGATACAATAATGACGTATGTCGAACAAAAAAGATATTTTAGAATGAAATATGCAAATATAAAGAAAATTATTACGTATTACGAAAAAAAATATTGTGTTTTTAACATCAATAATTAAAAAACTTGTTATTATTAGTGGCGGAACAAGTATATATTGTGAAAACAACAAACGTATACGAATGCTATATAAAAATGGCCGTATTCGATAGAAAACAATCTATAAAATTTATATTGCTAATTTCTATTCAAAAATATGAATGAAATATGAATAAAAACATTATTCTGGTTGATCCTGCCAGTAGTTATATGCTTGTCTCAAAGATTAAGCCATGCATGTCTAAGTACACACGAATTAAAAGTGAAACCGCAAAAGGCTCATTATATCAGTTATGGTTCCTTAGATCGTTAACAGTTACTTGGATAACTGTGGTAATTCTAGAGCTAATACATGCAATTAAAACATGAACCTTATGGGACATGTGCTTTTATTAGGCTAAAACCAAGCGATCGCAAGATCGTTATATTGGTTGAACTCTAGATAACATGCAGATCGTATGGTCTTGTACCGACGACAGATCTTTCAAATGTCTGCCCTATCAACTTTTGATGGTAGTATCTAGGACTACCATGGTTGCAACGGGTAACGGGGAATCAGGGTTCGATTCCGGAGAGGGAGCCTGAGAAACGGCTACCACATCTAAGGAAGGCAGCAGGCGCGTAAATTACCCACTCCCAGCTCGGGGAGGTAGTGACGAAAAATAACAATACAGGACTCATATCCGAGGCCCTGTAATTGGAATGAGTACACTTTAAATCCTTTAACAAGGACCAATTGGAGGGCAAGTCTGGTGCCAGCAGCCGCGGTAATTCCAGCTCCAATAGCGTATATTAAAGTTGTTGCGGTTAAAACGTTCGTAGTTGAACTTGTGCTTCATACGGGTAGTACAACTTACAATTGTGGTTAGTACTATACCTTTATGTATGTAAGCGTATTACCGGTGGAGTTCTTACATGTGCTTAGATACTTGTATTTTTTCATATGTTCCTCCTATTTAAAAACCTGCATTAGTGCTCTTAAACGAGTGTTATTGTGGGCCGGTACAATTACTTTGAACAAATTAGAGTGCTTAAAGCAGGCTTCAAATGCCTGAATATTCTGTGCATGGGATAATGAAATAAGACCTCTGTTCTGCTTTCATTGGTTTTCAGATCAAGAGGTAATGATTAATAGAAGCAGTTTGGGGGCATTAGTATTACGACGCGAGAGGTGAAATTCTTGGACCGTCGTAAGACTAACTTAAGCGAAAGCATTTGCCAAAGATGTTTTCATTAATCAAGAACGAAAGTTAGAGGTTCGAAGGCGATCAGATACCGCCCTAGTTCTAACCATAAACGATGCCAGCTAGCAATTGGGTGTAGCTACTTTTATGGCTCTCTCAGTCGCTTCCCGGGAAACCAAAGCTTTTGGGCTCCGGGGGAAGTATGGTTGCAAAGCTGAAACTTAAAGGAATTGACGGAAGGGCACCACCAGGAGTGGAGCCTGCGGCTTAATTTGACTCAACACGGGAAAACTTACCAGGTCCGAACATAAGTGTGTAAGACAGATTGATAGCTCTTTCTCGAATCTATGGGTGGTGGTGCATGGCCGTTCTTAGTTCGTGGAGTGATTTGTCTGGTTAATTCCGATAACGAACGAGACTCAAATATATTAAATAGATATCTTCAGGATTATGGTGTTGAAGCTTATATAGCCTTCATTCATGGTGGCAGTAAAATGTTTATTGTGTTTGAATGTGTTTATATAAGTGGAGCCGTACCTGTTGGTTTGTCCCATTATAAGGACACTAGCTTCTTAAATGGACAAATTGCGTCTAGCAATAATGAGATTGAGCAATAACAGGTCTGTGATGCCCTTAGATGTCCTGGGCTGCACGCGCGCTACAATGAAAGTATCAACGTGTATTTCCTAGACCGAGAGGTCCGGGTAAACCGCTGAACCACTTTCATGCTTGGGATTGTGAACTGAAACTGTTCACATGAACTTGGAATTCCCAGTAAGTGTGAGTCATTAACTCGCATTGATTACGTCCCTGCCCTTTGTACACACCGCCCGTCGCTACTACCGATTGAATTATTTAGTGAGGTCTCCGGACGTGATCACTGTGACGCCTTGTGTGTTACGGTTGTTTCGCAAAAGTTGACCGAACTTGATTATTTAGAGGAAGTAAAAGTCGTAACAAGGTTTCCGTAGGTGAACCTGCGGAAGGATCATTATTGTTTAATATCCTTACCGTTAATAAAAAAATTTGTTTTTATTATAATAATATAATATATTATAGTAATACAAATAAAATATAAATTGCCAAAAATATGATCTTTTATAGATCAAATATAAAATTTCGAACAAGCAAATCGAAATAATAATTGTAATAATAAATATATTATTGCATTAAATAAGAGATAAATAAATAAGCAAAAGCAAACAAATAACAAATTCGAACAAGCAAATCGAAATTATTAAATTTATTTAATATTATTATTATATTGTATATTAAATGCAATTAATTAATAAAACACTGTGTGTATATGGACCATAATATACACGCGTTGCGATATGTATTGTTCATCTCAGTTATGCGCATACATTGGATAATGCAACAACCTAAAATGTACAATGTTGTACCTGATTATTACAGGTTAATGTTTTATATAAATTTCAATATATATCGCTAAAAAAAAGTATTAATACCGTAAATGCCATTTAAAAAATACTTGATATATTATTGGTTATATGAAACTAAGACATTTCGCAGCATTCGTTTTAGGTATAAAAATCAATTTATTGAAGGAATTGATATATGCCAGTAAAATGGTGTATTTTTAATTTCTTTCAATAAAAACATATATGACAAAATTACCAAACCAATATATAAAACTCTAAGCGGTGGATCACTCGGCTCATGGGTCGATGAAGAACGCAGCAAACTGTGCGTCATCGTGTGAACTGCAGGACACATGAACATCGACATTTTGAACGCATATCGCAGTCCATGCTGTTATGTACTTTAATTAATTTTATAGTGCTGCTTGGACTACATATGGTTGAGGGTTGTAAGACTATGCTAATTAAGTTGTTTATATAAATTTTATAATGAAATTTTATAAGCATATGGTATATTATTGGATAATAATAATTTAATTATTATATTATTCATAATATTAACAAATATATGAAAAACATTATCTCACATTAGTAAATAATTTGAATGTGAAAAACGAAGAGAAATATTTTCTTTTTCAATCAAATAATACTGAGAAATGTCTAGCATAAAAAATTTATCTAGAATTGTCTCTTATTAAAGATTAGTAAATAGAAAGCCGTTGACAATATTATTATTCTTCGTTGATTCGTTAGACCAAACAAATGCCATACAAATATATAAAATATATAACGAATTTAATAAAATGTTTTATCATTATATATAAAGAATTAATTGCAAAAAAAGTTATACACAACCTCAACTCATATGGGACTACCCCCTGAATTTAAGCATATTAATTAGGGGAGGAAAAGAAACTAACCAGGATTTTCTTAGTAGCGGCGAGCGAAAAGAAATCAGTTCAGCACTAAGTCACTTTGTCTATATGGCAAATGTGAGATGCAGTGTATGGAGCGTCAATATTCTAGTATGAGAAATTAACGATTTAAGTCCTTCTTAAATGAGGCCATTTACCCATAGAGGGTGCCAGGCCCGTATAACGTTAATGATTACTAGATGATGTTTCCAAAGAGTCGTGTTGCTTGATAGTGCAGCACTAAGTGGGTGGTAAACTCCATCTAAAACTAAATATAACCATGAGACCGATAGTAAACAAGTACCGTGAGGGAAAGTTGAAAAGAACTCTGAATAGAGAGTTAAACAGTACGTGAAACTGCTTAGAGGTTAAGCCCGATGAACCTGAATATCCGTTATGGAAAATTCATCATTAAAATTGTAATATTTAAACAATATTATGATAATAGTGTGCATTTTTTCCATATAAGGACATTGTAATCTATTAGCATACAAAATTTATCATAAAATATAACTTATAGTTTATTCAAATTAATTTGCTTGCATTTTAACACAGAATAAATGTTATTAATTTGATAAAGTGCTGATAGATTTATATGAATACAGTGCGTTAATTTTTCGGAATTATATAATGGCATAATTATCATTGATTTTTGTGTTTATTATATGCACTTGTATGATTAACAATGCGAAAGATTCAGGATACCTTCGGGACCCGTCTTGAAACACGGACCAAGGAGTCTAACATATGTGCAAGTTATTGGGATATAAACCTAATAGCGTAATTAACTTGACTAATAATGGGATTAGTTTTTTAACTATTTATAGCTAATTAACACAATCCCGGGGCGTTCTATATAGTTATGTATAATGATATTTATATTATTTATGCCTCTAACTGGAACGTACCTTGAGCATATATGCTGTGACCCGAAAGATGGTGAACTATACTTGATCAGGTTGAAGTCAGGGGAAACCCTGATGGAAGACCGAAACAGTTCTGACGTGCAAATCGATTGTCAGAATTGAGTATAGGGGCGAAAGACCAATCGAACCATCTAGTAGCTGGTTCCTTCCGAAGTTTCCCTCAGGATAGCTGGTGCATTTTAATGTTATATAAAATAATCTTATCTGGTAAAGCGAATGATTAGAGGCCTTAGGGTCGAAACGATCTTAACCTATTCTCAAACTTTAAATGGGTAAGAACCTTAACTTTCTTGATATGAAGTTCAAGGTTATGATATAATGTGCCCAGTGGGCCACTTTTGGTAAGCAGAACTGGCGCTGTGGGATGAACCAAACGTAATGTTACGGTGCCCAAATTAACAACTCATGCAGATACCATGAAAGGCGTTGGTTGCTTAAAACAGCAGGACGGTGATCATGGAAGTCGAAATCCGCTAAGGAGTGTGTAACAACTCACCTGCCGAAGCAACTAGCCCTTAAAATGGATGGCGCTTAAGTTGTATACCTATACATTACCGCTAAAGTAGATGATTTATATTACTTGTGATATAAATTTTGAAACTTTAGTGAGTAGGAAGGTACAATGGTATGCGTAGAAGTGTTTGGCGTAAGCCTGCATGGAGCTGCCATTGGTACAGATCTTGGTGGTAGTAGCAAATAATCGAATGAGACCTTGGAGGACTGAAGTGGAGAAGGGTTTCGTGTGAACAGTGGTTGATCACGAGTTAGTCGGTCCTAAGTTCAAGGCGAAAGCCGAAAATTTTCAAGTAAAACACAAATGCCATACAAATATAATTATATTATATAAATCAAGCTAATTAATATACTTGAATAATTTTGAACGAAAGGGAATACGGTTCCAATTCCGTAACCTGTTGAGTATCCGTTTGTTATTAAATATGGGCCTCGTGCTCATCCTGGCAACAGGAACGACCATAAAGAAGCCGTCGAGAGATATCGGAAGAGTTTTCTTTTCTGTTTTATAGCCGTACTACCATGGAAGTCTTTCGCAGAGAGATATGGTAGATGGGCTAGAAGAGCATGACATATACTGTTGTGTCGATATTTTCTCCTCGGACCTTGAAAATTTATGGTGGGGACACGCAAACTTCTCAACAGGCCGTACCAATATCCGCAGCTGGTCTCCAAGGTGAAGAGTCTCTAGTCGATAGAATAATGTAGGTAAGGGAAGTCGGCAAATTAGATCCGTAACTTCGGGATAAGGATTGGCTCTGAAGATTGAGATAGTCGGGCTTGATTGGGAAACAATAACATGGTTTATGTGCTCGTTCTGGGTAAATAGAGTGTCTGGCATTTATGTTGGTCACTTGTTCCCCGGATAGTTTAGTTACGTAGCCAATTGTGGAACTTTCTTGCTAAAATTTTTAAGAATACTAATTGGGTTAAACCAATTAGTTCTTATTAATTATAACGATTATCAATTAACAATCAATTCAGAACTGGCACGGACTTGGGGAATCCGACTGTCTAATTAAAACAAAGCATTGTGATGGCCCTAGCGGGTGTTGACACAATGTGATTTCTGCCCAGTGCTCTGAATGTCAAAGTGAAGAAATTCAAGTAAGCGCGGGTCAACGGCGGGAGTAACTATGACTCTCTTAAGGTAGCCAAATGCCTCGTCATCTAATTAGTGACGCGCATGAATGGATTAACGAGATTCCTACTGTCCCTATCTACTATCTAGCGAAACCACAGCCAAGGGAACGGGCTTGGAATAATTAGCGGGGAAAGAAGACCCTTTTGAGCTTGACTCTAATCTGGCAGTGTAAGGAGACATAAGAGGTGTAGAATAAGTGGGAGATATTAGACTTCGGTTTGGTATCGCCAATGAAATACCACTACTCTTATTGTTTCCTTACTTACTTGATTAAATGGAACGTGTATCATTTCCTAGCCATTATACGGATATATTTATTATATCTTATGGTATTGGGTTTTGATGCAAGCTTCTTGATCAAAGTATCACGAGTTTGTTATATAATCGCAAACAAATTCTTTAATAAAACGGTGCATTTATGTATTTTTGATTTGAAAATTTGGTATAACTCCAATTACTCAGGTATGATCCAATTCAAGGACATTGCCAGGTAGGGAGTTTGACTGGGGCGGTACATCTCTCAAATAATAACGGAGGTGTCCCAAGGCCAGCTCAGTGCGGACAGAAACCACACATAGAGCAAAAGGGCAAATGCTGACTTGATCTCGGTGTTCAGTACACACAGGGACAGCAAAAGCTCGGCCTATCGATCCTTTTGGTTTAAAGAGTTTTTAACAAGAGGTGTCAGAAAAGTTACCATAGGGATAACTGGCTTGTGGCGGCCAAGCGTTCATAGCGACGTCGCTTTTTGATCCTTCGATGTCGGCTCTTCCTATCATTGTGAAGCAAAATTCACCAAGCGTTGGATTGTTCACCCATGCAAGGGAACGTGAGCTGGGTTTAGACCGTCGTGAGACAGGTTAGTTTTACCCTACTAATGACAAAACGTTGTTGCGACAGCATTCCTGCGTAGTACGAGAGGAACCGCAGGTACGGACCAATGGCACAATACTTGTTCGAGCGAACAGTGGTATGACGCTACGTCCGTTGGATTATGCCTGAACGCCTCTAAGGTCGTATCCGTGCTGGACTGCAATGATAAATAAGGGGCAATTTGCATTGTATGGCTTCTAAACCATTTAAAGTTTATAATTTACTTTATAAACGACAATGGATGTGATGCCAATGTAATTTGTAACATAGTAAATTGGGAGGATCTTTGATCACCTGATGCCGCGCTAGTTACATATAAAAGCATTATTTAATACAATGACAAAGCCTAGAATCAATTGTAAACGACTTTTGTAACAGGCAAGGTGTTGTAAGTGGTTGAGCAGCTGCCATACTGCGATCCACTGAAGCTTATCCTTTGCTTGATGATTCGATAATAAAGATGTTGCAAGCGGGCATAATCATTATGCTTGCTTGCAGCATCGCACGCCACTTTGTTTGTGGTGTGTAAGGTAGGGAAGAAGAAATATAAAAGACCTAAATTGGAAACATCAATATATAAGTAAATATTGAACAAACAAAATGTATCGTCATCTTATTAGTGACGCGATGATAAAGTGGCAAACATATTCCATGTATAAATATTCCTATGGTATTAAAATTCAAGTAAAGAGGACATATATAAAAGTTTGTATATATGGTTCATTCAATGGTAGCAGCGGTTGGTTGGTTGGTGTCTGCTCCTCTTATTGTTCAAAACTTATGTTATGGTAGCAAGTCTATATCGTCATATTATTAGTGACGCGAAAAAGTAGTGGCAAAACATATTCCATGTATAAATAAATATTCCTATGGTATTGAAATTCAAGTAAAGAGGCCATTCAAGTAAAGAGGACTTATATAAATATAAGTATATATAATGGTAGCAGCGCGGTTGGTTGGTTGGTGTGTCTGCTCCTCTTATTGTTCAAAACTTATGTTATGGTAGCAAGACTGTATCGTCATATTATTAGTGACGCGAAAAAGTAGTGGCAAAACATATTCCATGTATAAATATTCCTATGGTATTGAAATTCAACTAAAGAGGACATATAAAATTACTATCAATGGTAGCAGTGGTTGGTTGGTTGGTGGTTGGTTGGCGGCTGCTCCTATTATTGTTCAAGACTTATGTTATGGTAGCAAGTCTGTATCGTCATATTAATTATTAGTGACGCGAAAAAGTAGTGGAAATCATATTCCATGTATAAATAGATTCCTATGGTAATGAAATTTTCAAGTAAAGAGAGGACCATTCAAGTAAGAGGACATATAAAAAGTAAGTATATGTTCCTCCAATGGTAGCAGTGGTTGGTTGGTTGGCGGCTGATCCTCTTATTGTTCAAAACTTATTTTATCAATATGAGTTTGGCAATACAATAAAGAAGACCAATCTAATCCATATAAAACTAAATGTATTATATGGATATGCTTAGGAAACCCATATATTCATAAAAAAAAATTATGTATAGAAAATTATACATATATCTTTTATATAAATGAATCGTATGGATATCGCCTTATGGTAGGTATAATAACTTTTTAAGGCATAATAATGTATAATATAGAAAATATACATTGAAATATAAATGCATTTTTATAGATATGGCGGCATATAAGTGCCATATACACAAGAATAAATAATAGAATTTACCAATATATAATTAAAATGAGATATATAAACCTAGTGAGGGGCTGCACTAGTATATGAATCGTATGGATATGGCTTATAGGTATAATACCTATAAGGCATAATAATGTATAATATAATAAATATAAATTAAGATATGAATGAATTATATAAATATGGCATAGAAATGCCATATACATACATAAGAATAAATGGTAGAATTTACCCATATATCACTGAAACACGATATATAAACCTAATGATAGCTGGCACTAGTACTGTAAACATGCACGCAATAGTGCGTGGGGTAAAAAACTACTATAGGGAGGTGGTCGTTGGCGGGCCCCTCCTCGTATTGGTCAAAACTTATGTTATGCATATGAATTTGTCAATACTATATAGAACGCCAAGCATATCCATATAAACTATGGATATGCATAGAAATCCATACAAAAGTAAAAAAAAATTATGTATAGAAAAATATACATATATTTATATAAGTGAATCGTATGGATATGGCTTATAGGTATAATACCTATAAGGCATAATAATGTATAACAAGTAAATATACATTGAAATGTGAATGCATTGTATGGATATGGCATATAAATGCCATATATATAGAAATAAATTGTATATCAATGATATAACAATTATAAACCTAGTGAGGGGCGGCACTAGTGAATGAATCGTATGGATATGGCTTATAGGTATAATACCTATAAGGCATAATAATGTATAATATAATAAATATACATTAAGATATGAATGGATTGTATAAATATGGCATAGAAATGCCATATACATAAGAATAAATGGTAGAATTTACCCATATATCACTGAAACACGATATATAAACCTAGTGATAGCTGGCACTAGTACTGTAAACAGGCACGCAATAGTGCGTGGGGTAAAAAACTACTATAGGGAGGTGGTCGTTGGCGGGCCCCTCCTCGTATTGGTCAAAACTTATGTTATGCATATGAATTTGTCAATACTATATAGAACGCCAAGCATATCCATATAAACTATGGATATGCATAGAAATCCATACAAAAGTAAAAAAAAATTATGTATAGAAAAATATACATATATTTATATAAGTGAATCGTATGGATATGGCTTATAGGTATAATACCTATAAGGCATAATAATGTATAACAAGTAAATATACATTGAAATGTGAATGCATTGTATGGATATGGCATATAAATGCCATATATATAGAAATAAATTGTATATCAATGATATAACAATTATAAACCTAGTGAGGGGCGGCACTAGTGAATGAATCGTATGGATATGGCTTATAGGTATAATACCTATAAGGCATAATAATGTATAATATAATAAATATACATTAAGATATGAATGGATTGTATAAATATGGCATAGAAATGCCATATACATAAGAATAAATGGTAGAATTTACCCATATATCACTGAAACACGATATATAAACCTAGTGATAGCTGGCACTAGTACTGTAAACAGGCACGCAATAGTGCGTGGGGTAAAAAACTACTATAGGGAGGTGGTCGTTGGCGGGCCCCTCCTCGTATTGGTCAAAACTTATGTTATGCATATGAATTTGTCAATACTATATAGAACGCCAAGCATATCCATATAAACTATGGATATGCATAGAAAACCATACAAAAGTAAAAAAAAATTATGTATAGAAAAATATACATATATTTATATAAGTGAATCGTATGGATATGGCTTATAGGTATAATACCTATAAGGCATAATAATGTATAACAAGTAAATATACATTGAAATGTGAATGCATTGTATGGATATGGCATATAAATGCCATATATATAGAAATAAATTGTATATCAATGATATAACAATTATAAACCTAGTGAGGGGCGGCACTAGTGAATGAATCGTATGGATATGGCTTATAGGTATAATACCTATAAGGCATAATAATGTATAATATAATAAATATACATTAAGATATGAATGGATTGTATAAATATGGCATAGAAATGCCATATACATAAGAATAAATGGTAGAATTTACCCATATATCACTGAAACACGATATATAAACCTAGTGATAGCTGGCACTAGTACTGTAAACAGGCACGCAATAGTGCGTGGGGTAAAAAACTACTATAGGGAGGTGGTCGTTGGCGGGCCCCTCCTCGTATTGGTCAAAACTTATGTTATGCATATGAATTTGTCAATACTATATAGAACGCCAAGCATATCCATATAAACTATGGATATGCATAGAAAACCATACAAAAGTAAAAAAAAATTATGTATAGAAAAATATACATATATTTATATAAGTGAATCGTATGGATATGGCTTATAGGTATAATACCTATAAGGCATAATAATGTATAACAAGTAAATATACATTGAAATGTGAATGCATTGTATGGATATGGCATATAAATGCCATATATATAGAAATAAATTGTATATCAATGATATAACAATTATAAACCTAGTGAGGGGCGGCACTAGTGAATGAATCGTATGGATATGGCTTATAGGTATAATACCTATAAGGCATAATAATGTATAATATAATAAATATACATTAAGATATGAATGGATTGTATAAATATGGCATAGAAATGCCATATACATAAGAATAAATGGTAGAATTTACCCATATATCACTGAAACACGATATATAAACCTAGTGATAGCTGGCACTAGTACTGTAAACAGGCACGCAATAGTGCGTGGGGTAAAAAACTACTATAGGGAGGTGGTCGTTGGCGGGCCCCTCCTCGTATTGGTCAAAACTTATGTTATGCATATGAATTTGTCAATACTATATAGAACGCCAAGCATATCCATATAAACTATGGATATGCATAGAAATCCATACAAAAGTAAAAAAAAATTATGTATAGAAAAATATACATATATTTATATAAGTGAATCGTATGGATATGGCTTATAGGTATAATACCTATAAGGCATAATAATGTATAACAAGTAAATATACATTGAAATGTGAATGCATTGTATGGATATGGCATATAAATGCCATATATATAGAAATAAATTGTATATCAATGATATAACAATTATAAACCTAGTGAGGGGCGGCACTAGTGAATGAATCGTATGGATATGGCTTATAGGTATAATACCTATAAGGCATAATAATGTATAATATAATAAATATACATTAAGATATGAATGGATTGTATAAATATGGCATAGAAATGCCATATACATAAGAATAAATGGTAGAATTTACCCATATATCACTGAAACACGATATATAAACCTAGTGATAGCTGGCACTAGTACTGTAAACAGGCACGCAATAGTGCGTGGGGTAAAAAACTACTATAGGGAGGTGGTCGTTGGCGGGCCCCTCCTCGTATTGGTCAAAACTTATGTTATGCATATGAATTTGTCAATACTATATAGAACGCCAAGCATATCCATATAAACTATGGATATGCATAGAAAACCATACAAAAGTAAAAAAAAATTATGTATAGAAAAATATACATATATTTATATAAGTGAATCGTATGGATATGGCTTATAGGTATAATACCTATAAGGCATAATAATGTATAACAAGTAAATATACATTGAAATGTGAATGCATTGTATGGATATGGCATATAAATGCCATATATATAGAAATAAATTGTATATCAATGATATAACAATTATAAACCTAGTGAGGGGCGGCACTAGTGAATGAATCGTATGGATATGGCTTATAGGTATAATACCTATAAGGCATAATAATGTATAATATAATAAATATACATTAAGATATGAATGGATTGTATAAATATGGCATAGAAATGCCATATACATAAGAATAAATGGTAGAATTTACCCATATATCACTGAAACACGATATATAAACCTAGTGATAGCTGGCACTAGTACTGTAAACAGGCACGCAATAGTGCGTGGGGTAAAAAACTACTATAGGGAGGTGGTCGTTGGCGGGCCCCTCCTCGTATTGGTCAAAACTTATGTTATGCATATGAATTTGTCAATACTATATAGAACGCCAAGCATATCCATATAAACTATGGATATGCATAGAAAACCATACAAAAGTAAAAAAAAATTATGTATAGAAAAATATACATATATTTATATAAGTGAATCGTATGGATATGGCTTATAGGTATAATACCTATAAGGCATAATAATGTATAACAAGTAAATATACATTGAAATGTGAATGCATTGTATGGATATGGCATATAAATGCCATATATATAGAAATAAATTGTATATCAATGATATAACAATTATAAACCTAGTGAGGGGCGGCACTAGTGAATGAATCGTATGGATATGGCTTATAGGTATAATACCTATAAGGCATAATAATGTATAATATAATAAATATACATTAAGATATGAATGGATTGTATAAATATGGCATAGAAATGCCATATACATAAGAATAAATGGTAGAATTTACCCATATATCACTGAAACACGATATATAAACCTAGTGATAGCTGGCACTAGTACTGTAAACAGGCACGCAATAGTGCGTGGGGTAAAAAACTACTATAGGGAGGTGGTCGTTGGCGGGCCCCTCCTCGTATTGGTCAAAACTTATGTTATGCATATGAATTTGTCAATACTATATAGAACGCCAAGCATATCCATATAAACTATGGATATGCATAGAAATCCATACAAAAGTAAAAAAAAATTATGTATAGAAAAAAATATACATATATTTATATAAGTGAATCGTATGGATATGGCTTATAGGTATAATACCTATAAGGCATAATAATGTATAACAAGTAAATATACATTGAAATGTGAATGCATTGTATGGATATGGCATATAAATGCCATATATATAGAAATAAATTGTATATCAATGATATAACAATTATAAACCTAGTGAGGGGCGGCACTAGTGAATGAATCGTATGGATATGGCTTATAGGTATAATACCTATAAGGCATAATAATGTATAATATAATAAATATACATTAAGATATGAATGGATTGTATAAATATGGCATAGAAATGCCATATACATAAGAATAAATGGTAGAATTTACCCATATATCACTGAAACACGATATATAAACCTAGTGATAGCTGGCACTAGTACTGTAAACAGGCACGCAATAGTGCGTGGGGTAAAAAACTACTATAGGGAGGTGGTCGTTGGCGGGCCCCTCCTCGTATTGGTCAAAACTTATGTTATGCATATGAATTTGTCAATACTATATAGAACGCCAAGCATATCCATATAAACTATGGATATGCATAGAAATCCATACAAAATAAAAAAAAATTATGTATAGAAAAATATACATATATTTATATAAGTGAATCGTATGGATATGGCTTATAGGTATAATACCTATAAGGCATAATAATGTATAACAAGTAAATATACATTGAAATGTGAATGCATTGTATGGATATGGCATATAAATGCCATATATATAGAAATAAATTGTATATCAATGATATAACAATTATAAACCTAGTGAGGGGCGGCACTAGTGAATGAATCGTATGGATATGGCTTATAGGTATAATACCTATAAGGCATAATAATGTATAATATAATAAATATACATTAAGATATGAATGGATTGTATAAATATGGCATAGAAATGCCATATACATAAGAATAAATGGTAGAATTTACCCATATATCACTGAAACATGATATATAAACCTAGTGATAGCTGGCACTAGTACTGTAAACAGGCACGCAGTAGTGCGTGGGGTAAAAAACTACTATAGGGAGGTGGTCGTTGGCGGGCCCCTCCTCGTATTGGTCAAAACTTATGTTATGCGTAAACATATGATTTTGTCAATACTATAAAGAAAACTTGTTTTGTACATACAAAACTAAATGAATTATATGGATATTGAAAAATAAATGGCATTATATCCATATAATGAAAATATACTTGTATTCTCTTATTATAAGAGAGAATACCGTATAGTTGGTTGGCAAAGACAATTGAAAATACCCGAATTGCAGATGATGGGTTCAAAAACTACTATAGGGTGGTGTAGCAAATAATATGAAGATGATATATCCATATAATGGATATACACTAGTATTCTCTTATTATAATAGAGAATACCATATAAATGGTTGGCAAAGACAATTGAAAATACCCGAATTGAAGTTGACGGGTTCAAAAACTATTATAGGGTGATGTAGCAAATAAAATAATGAAGATATATCCATATAATGGAATTATATGTGTATTCTCTTATTATATGAGAGAGTACCAAACGGTTGATTGGCAAAGACAATTGAAAATACCCGAATTAAAGATATTGGGTCCAAAAACTACTATAGGATGGTCAATGGGCCGGCCATCTACTATTGACGTGACAAAATACTGTCTGTCGGTAGAGAAGATATTAATCCGTCAAATTTGTTTCTTTATTCATTTATGAATATGAGACTTGGCTCCACGGTTAATATTTTAAGCCCAAAGATAATAATGTTGAAACAAAGGCCAAGGTTTCTATTATACATAGAATAACAAATTGTTTCCGAACTTTATCGTTAATCCAAATAAATAATTACAATTGAGGCAGGCTAATAATGATATATATTTTGTATTGATAATCTTGATATATATGTATATTGGTCTGCCATTATCACATACTGAGTTATGTGATAATTCCCTGCGGGGATAAATTAAAAGAGGTGTCCCTATATTAAAAGAAAATAATATATATATATATTATTTTTTCTAACGTACATATCATATATGCGCTCGGTTTTATATTATATATTACCAAAGAGTCTTATATGAATATATACAGATAAATTTTAAATTTATCATCAAAATACAAATGATTTAATTCAATATTTTATATTGGTTAAACAAAAATTGTACATGTGTGGATACAATAATGACGTATGTCGAACAAAAAAGATATTTTAGAATGAAATATGCAAATATAAAGAAAATTATTACGTATTACGAAAAAAAATATTGTGTTTTTAACATCAATAATTAAAAAACTTGTTATTATTAGTGGCGGAACAAGTATATATTGTGAAAACAACAAACGTATACGAATGCTATATAAAAATGGCCGTATTCGATAGAAAACAATCTATAAAATTTATATTGCTAATTTCTATTCAAAAATATGAATGAAATATGAATAAAAACATTATTCTGGTTGATCCTGCCAGTAGTTATATGCTTGTCTCAAAGATTAAGCCATGCATGTCTAAGTACACACGAATTAAAAGTGAAACCGCAAAAGGCTCATTAT
>NW_023665451.1:22500-40000 GCF_014743375.2 Drosophila subpulchrella | reverse complement strand
AATTTCTTTCAATAAAAACATATATGACAAAATTACCAAACCAATATATAAAACTCTAAGCGGTGGATCACTCGGCTCATGGGTCGATGAAGAACGCAGCAAACTGTGCGTCATCGTGTGAACTGCAGGACACATGAACATCGACATTTTGAACGCATATCGCAGTCCATGCTGTTATGTACTTTAATTAATTTTATAGTGCTGCTTGGACTACATATGGTTGAGGGTTGTAAGACTATGCTAATTAAGTTGTTTATATAAATTTTATAATGAAATTTTATAAGCATATGGTATATTATTGGATAATAATAATTTAATTATTATATTATTCATAATATTAACAAATATATGAAAAACATTATCTCACATTAGTAAATAATTTGAATGTGAAAAACGAAGAGAAATATTTTCTTTTTCAATCAAATAATACTGAGAAATGTCTAGCATAAAAAATTTATCTAGAATTGTCTCTTATTAAAGATTAGTAAATAGAAAGCCGTTGACAATATTATTATTCTTCGTTGATTCGTTAGACCAAACAAATGCCATACAAATATATAAAATATATAACGAATTTAATAAAATGTTTTATCATTATATATAAAGAATTAATTGCAAAAAAAGTTATACACAACCTCAACTCATATGGGACTACCCCCTGAATTTAAGCATATTAATTAGGGGAGGAAAAGAAACTAACCAGGATTTTCTTAGTAGCGGCGAGCGAAAAGAAATCAGTTCAGCACTAAGTCACTTTGTCTATATGGCAAATGTGAGATGCAGTGTATGGAGCGTCAATATTCTAGTATGAGAAATTAACGATTTAAGTCCTTCTTAAATGAGGCCATTTACCCATAGAGGGTGCCAGGCCCGTATAACGTTAATGATTACTAGATGATGTTTCCAAAGAGTCGTGTTGCTTGATAGTGCAGCACTAAGTGGGTGGTAAACTCCATCTAAAACTAAATATAACCATGAGACCGATAGTAAACAAGTACCGTGAGGGAAAGTTGAAAAGAACTCTGAATAGAGAGTTAAACAGTACGTGAAACTGCTTAGAGGTTAAGCCCGATGAACCTGAATATCCGTTATGGAAAATTCATCATTAAAATTGTAATATTTAAACAATATTATGATAATAGTGTGCATTTTTTCCATATAAGGACATTGTAATCTATTAGCATACAAAATTTATCATAAAATATAACTTATAGTTTATTCAAATTAATTTGCTTGCATTTTAACACAGAATAAATGTTATTAATTTGATAAAGTGCTGATAGATTTATATGAATACAGTGCGTTAATTTTTCGGAATTATATAATGGCATAATTATCATTGATTTTTGTGTTTATTATATGCACTTGTATGATTAACAATGCGAAAGATTCAGGATACCTTCGGGACCCGTCTTGAAACACGGACCAAGGAGTCTAACATATGTGCAAGTTATTGGGATATAAACCTAATAGCGTAATTAACTTGACTAATAATGGGATTAGTTTTTTAACTATTTATAGCTAATTAACACAATCCCGGGGCGTTCTATATAGTTATGTATAATGATATTTATATTATTTATGCCTCTAACTGGAACGTACCTTGAGCATATATGCTGTGACCCGAAAGATGGTGAACTATACTTGATCAGGTTGAAGTCAGGGGAAACCCTGATGGAAGACCGAAACAGTTCTGACGTGCAAATCGATTGTCAGAATTGAGTATAGGGGCGAAAGACCAATCGAACCATCTAGTAGCTGGTTCCTTCCGAAGTTTCCCTCAGGATAGCTGGTGCATTTTAATGTTATATAAAATAATCTTATCTGGTAAAGCGAATGATTAGAGGCCTTAGGGTCGAAACGATCTTAACCTATTCTCAAACTTTAAATGGGTAAGAACCTTAACTTTCTTGATATGAAGTTCAAGGTTATGATATAATGTGCCCAGTGGGCCACTTTTGGTAAGCAGAACTGGCGCTGTGGGATGAACCAAACGTAATGTTACGGTGCCCAAATTAACAACTCATGCAGATACCATGAAAGGCGTTGGTTGCTTAAAACAGCAGGACGGTGATCATGGAAGTCGAAATCCGCTAAGGAGTGTGTAACAACTCACCTGCCGAAGCAACTAGCCCTTAAAATGGATGGCGCTTAAGTTGTATACCTATACATTACCGCTAAAGTAGATGATTTATATTACTTGTGATATAAATTTTGAAACTTTAGTGAGTAGGAAGGTACAATGGTATGCGTAGAAGTGTTTGGCGTAAGCCTGCATGGAGCTGCCATTGGTACAGATCTTGGTGGTAGTAGCAAATAATCGAATGAGACCTTGGAGGACTGAAGTGGAGAAGGGTTTCGTGTGAACAGTGGTTGATCACGAGTTAGTCGGTCCTAAGTTCAAGGCGAAAGCCGAAAATTTTCAAGTAAAACACAAATGCCATACAAATATAATTATATTATATAAATCAAGCTAATTAATATACTTGAATAATTTTGAACGAAAGGGAATACGGTTCCAATTCCGTAACCTGTTGAGTATCCGTTTGTTATTAAATATGGGCCTCGTGCTCATCCTGGCAACAGGAACGACCATAAAGAAGCCGTCGAGAGATATCGGAAGAGTTTTCTTTTCTGTTTTATAGCCGTACTACCATGGAAGTCTTTCGCAGAGAGATATGGTAGATGGGCTAGAAGAGCATGACATATACTGTTGTGTCGATATTTTCTCCTCGGACCTTGAAAATTTATGGTGGGGACACGCAAACTTCTCAACAGGCCGTACCAATATCCGCAGCTGGTCTCCAAGGTGAAGAGTCTCTAGTCGATAGAATAATGTAGGTAAGGGAAGTCGGCAAATTAGATCCGTAACTTCGGGATAAGGATTGGCTCTGAAGATTGAGATAGTCGGGCTTGATTGGGAAACAATAACATGGTTTATGTGCTCGTTCTGGGTAAATAGAGTGTCTGGCATTTATGTTGGTCACTTGTTCCCCGGATAGTTTAGTTACGTAGCCAATTGTGGAACTTTCTTGCTAAAATTTTTAAGAATACTAATTGGGTTAAACCAATTAGTTCTTATTAATTATAACGATTATCAATTAACAATCAATTCAGAACTGGCACGGACTTGGGGAATCCGACTGTCTAATTAAAACAAAGCATTGTGATGGCCCTAGCGGGTGTTGACACAATGTGATTTCTGCCCAGTGCTCTGAATGTCAAAGTGAAGAAATTCAAGTAAGCGCGGGTCAACGGCGGGAGTAACTATGACTCTCTTAAGGTAGCCAAATGCCTCGTCATCTAATTAGTGACGCGCATGAATGGATTAACGAGATTCCTACTGTCCCTATCTACACAGTCGGTGTTTGGTTGCTCGCGAGAACAGACGTGTTTTTCCGTACGCTCCGCGAGTAAAGTGCATTTAGGCAGTAAAACAACAGGTACATTGTTGAAAATAGTGCGAAAATTCGTGTTTCGTGCTTGCGAACACAGTGCGTGTGTTTTCCGTTTGAAATTCTGCGGAAATCGGGCGATATTCGCGTTTTTCTTTTTGGAAATTTTCCATTAAGACACGTGTGTCGCGAGAGAGGCGCTCTCTCGAGAGAGGCGTTTGCCTAATTTAGGCACATTTTGTCGCCCACAGCTGTGCGGTTTGTGTCTCCGCTGAACTTGGATCAGCTGATCAGCTGACCGAGCTTTTGAGAACCAGCTGATAGGAAGGGGTAAGTCTCGAATATCAAAGAGCTTACTTAGTAAGGCCGATAACCGGCAGATGGCGCCACCAAAAATGGTGGTCGACGAGTCCGGGAGCGAAAGTGCGAGCAGCCGTGGAAGCAGCTCGGGCAGAGGGCGCGCCAGAGGCAAGCGCAACAAAGCGCCGCTGAGGGAGGCCTCGAGGTGCAAAGTGTTGGCGCTGGATGCAACCGCCGCTGCCCCTGCCGACGCCTTTGCCGCTGCCCCCGCCGCTGCCCCCGCCGCTGACGCTGCCGCAGTCGCAGCCGCTGCCGCTGCCGCAGCCGCTGCCCCCGCCGCTACCCCCGCCGCTGCCCCCGCCGACGCTGCCGCAGTCGCAGCCGCTGCTGATGGAGGGACCTTCGTCGTGCCAGCCAGCATAGAGAAATCCTTCTCGGACAGGGAATGGAGGGGAAACGGAGCCGTTGCTGCCGAGATGGGCGACATCCGTGCGGATATCCTGAGGATGTCCCACGTAGCGAGCCCTACCGTGAGCATTAAGACGCAGTTGTTGGCAAACCGCTACGAGGAGGTCGTCGGAGCCCTGCTGATCCGCATCGGAGTGCTGGAGGATCGCTTGAAGAGGCAGACACCGGTCGCCTCGGCCGCCTCATATGCAGCCACCGCTGCTAGAGGCGCGCACCTAGTCGCCTCACCTGCTGCCCCTGTTGCCCCCCTTGCCCCCGTACCCGCACCGCGGAAGATTCGGGAGACATGGTCGGCTGTCGTTGCGTGCGACGACCCGGCCCTGTCAGGCAGGCAAATCGCTGAGAAGATCCGCAAGGAGGTAGCGCCCGCTCTGGGCGTACGAGTACACGAGGTGCGTGAGCTGAAGCGGGGCGGCGCGATCATTCGCACGCCTTCGCAGGCGGAGATGACGAAGGTCGTCGCCTCCGCAAAGTTCGCCGAGGTGGGCCTGAAGGTGTCGAGGAACACCGCTGCGAAGCCGCGTGTTACGGTCCAGGATGTGGACACCTCCGTGGGACCGGACGAGTTTATGATGGAGCTCAGGGAGAAGAACTTCGAAGAGATGAGCCTCAAGGAGTTCCAGAAGGCGGTTGTCCTGGCGACCAAGCCCTGGTCAGCTGCTGACGGTGCCACAATCAATGTGACGCTGGAGGTAGACGACCAGGCGCTGGCCGTTCTCGAGGGCGGGAGAGTATATATTAAGTGGTTCTCCTACCGCTGCCGCTCTCAGGTGCGCACCTACGCCTGCCACCGATGCCTCGGATTTGACCACAAGGTCAGCGAGTGCAGATACCCAAGAGAAAAACAGGTCTGCCGCCAGTGCGGACAGAACGACCACGTCGCGGCGAAGTGCAGAAATGCGGTGGACTGCCGCAACTGCCGTCACAAGGGTATGCCCTCGGGGCATTATATGCTTTCGGGTGGCTGCCCGATATACGGCGCGCTGCTAGCCAGGGTGCAAGCTAGACATTGATAATGTTTAGCTTCATCCAAGCGAATTGTGGTCGAGGCCGTTGCGCTGTCATCGAGCTTGCCAAGCAGATGAGAGATGCTGGCCACCTGTTCGCACTAGTCCAGGAGCCCTACGTGGACGCTGGCAAGCGACTCACTGGACTGCCTGGAGGAATGAGGATATTCGCCGATAGGAGGAAGAAAGCTGCCATCATCGTGGACGACCCATCTGCCATCTGCATGCCCATCGAGGCTTTGACGACGGACTACGGAGTGTGCGTGAGTGTCACAGGAAGATATGGCACAATCTTTCTGGCCTCCGTATACTGCCAGCATCTAGCTGCTCTGGAGCCCTACACTGACTACCTGGATACGGTTCTGCTATTAGCTAGCAGAACACCGACAATCCTCGGACTTGATGCTAACGCAGTCTCCCCTATGTGGTTCAGCAAATCCCCAGACAACTCTGGAGACCGCCTGAACCGCGAACGGGGACAGCTCATGAACGAGTGGATAATCGCAAGCGGTGCCAGTGTACTGAATACGGCCAGCCAGGTGTTCACGTTCGATAATCACCGCTCTAGAAGTGATATCGACGTGACCTTCGCCAACGAAGCGGCGCGAGTATGGGCAACCTACGATTGGAGAGTTGACTTCTGGGAGCTGAGTGACCACAACATTATCACTGTTGAGGTTACTCCAGATCCGAGCAGTACCGTTGAGAGCCTAGCTCCGGTACCGCAATGGAAGCTCTCCAATGCAAGTTGGCGAAGATTCAGTGTAGAGTTAAGGAGTGCAGCACAGAGTCTCGAGGAACTGGAGGAATCGCCGTTGGACGACCATGTGTCTGCCCTTCGCTCCATCGTACACGATGTGTGCGACAGGGTGATAGGGCGCAGGATACCTGCAGCGAGGGGAAACGTAATATGGTGGAATCCTGAGCTGAGTACCAAGCGCCAAGAGGTCCGGAGACTGAGGCGTAGGCTGCAGGCAGCTCGCCGGAGTGGCACCGACGATGCTGAGCAACTTGCCGCTGGACTGAGATTTGCCTCAGGCCAGTACAAGAAGCTTATCTTGACGACAAAGGAGCAAAACTGGCGGGACTTCGTGGGACGGCACAAGGATGATCCATGGGGGCACGTATACCGAATATGCCGAGGCCGGAAGAAGACAGCCGATCTCGGATGTCTCCGGTCGAACGGCGCGCTTTCCGTAACTTGGCACGACTGCGCAAGTGTGCTCCTCCGCAACTTTTTCCCTGTTGCGGAGTCGACGACACGAGAAGACATACCCCCTGGTGCCCCACCGATCCTCGAAGCCTTCGAGGTGGCAACCAGCGTCGCGAGGCTGAGAAGCCGGCGATCGCCGGGTATGGATGGCATCACGGGCGGTATTGTCAAGGAGGTATGGCGTGCCATCCCTCAGCACCTGACGAAGCTGTACTCTCGGTGCATCTCGGAAGGATACTTTCCGGCCGAGTGGAAGCACCCGAGAGTGATACCGCTGGTAAAGGGGCCAGATAAGGACAGGAGCGATCCTGCCTCTTATCGCGGCATATGCCTTTTGCCAGTGTTCGGAAAGGCGCTTGAGGGAATCATGGTGAATCGGCTGAAGGATGTGCTACCGGATGGCTGCAGATGGCAATTCGGATTCAGGCCTGGACGCTGCGTGGAGGATGCGTGGATGCACGCCAAAAACACCGTCGCCAACAGTCGCGAGAGGAGGGTCCTTGGAATCTTTGTCGATTTCAAGGGAGCCTTCGACAACGTGGAGTGGAGTGCGGTGCTGGATCGGCTTGTCGACGTAGGCTGTCGAGAAATCGACTTGTGGAAAAGCTATTTTTCCGGCCGTAGCGCAAGCATCATCAGCAGGTATGAAGCAGCCACAGTTGCGGTTACACGGGGCTGCCCGCAAGGGTCCGTCAGTGGTCCATTTATTTGGAATTTACTGATGGATGTGCTGCTTCAGCGCTTGGAGCCACATTGTGCTCTGAGCGCGTTTGCAGATGATCTTCTGCTTTTCGTCGACGGGAATTCCCGTGCCGATCTGGAGCGGAAGGGCGAGCAGTTGATGGACATCGTGGGAGCCTGGGGAGCTGAGGTTGGAGTGAGTGTGTCAACCAGCAAGACGGCAATAATGTTGCTGAAAGGACAGCTTTCACGCACGAGGAGACCGACGGTACGGTTTGCTGGAGCAAGCCTGCCTTACGTCACCAAATGCCGGTACCTTGGCATCTTAGTCGGCGAGCGGTTGAGTTTTCTCCCGCATATCTCTGCTCTCAGAGATCGGCTGGCTGGAGTTGCCGGAGGACTAGCGCGGGTGCTTCGAGTCGATTGGGGGCTCAGCTCCCGTGCTAAGAGGACGATTTACAGCGGACTCATGGTCCCCTGTGCACTCTTTGGTGCCTCGGTCTGGTACAAGGCGGCGAGTAGGGGCAAGTCCCTTAAACTCCTCACCTCGTGCCAGAGGTCCATCCTTTTAGGATGCCTACCGGTATGCCGCACAGTGTCCACGGTGGCACTGCAGGTGCTTGCTGGTGCTCCTCCAATGGATCTGGATGCTCACAGGATCGCCGTGAAGTTCAAGCTGAGGAAGGATGTCCCCCTGGATGAGAGCGACTGGCTCCACGGACAGGACCTGTCCGTGTTGGACTGGAAAGCTAAGATGGCGCTGCTAGACGAACGTCTGCTAAATGAGTGGCAACTCAGATGGGATCGCGCGGAACACGGCTCCGTGACTCGCGAGTTTTTCCCAGAGGCAGCGTTCGTCTACAAGAGGAAAGACTTTGTCTTTACCCTCAAAGCCGGATTCTTGCTGACAGGACACGGGTCGATGAACGCATTTCTGCAAGGCAGGACCCTCAGCACCACGACCGCATGCTCATGTGGCGTGGCAAGAGAGGACTGGCGCCACATACTGTGTGAATGCCGCCTGTACAACGATTTGCGGGACCTGGATGCCCTTGGAGTCGTTCGAGACCAGGGAAGATGGATCGTCGCGGGAGTAGTCGAGACCCCAGAACGGATGCGTCTCCTAGGAGTTTTTGCCGATGCTGCCTTCTCGAGGCGAAGGATGGATGCGACGAGGGAGGAACCACAGGCGCCGGGACGTTAGTCCCACACCTCTTTTGCCGTGTGGTAGCGGCGAAGAATACTGCCACAGCCTGCCATAGCTTGTCGTAGGAGGCGACTAATATGGCAATGGTTGCCCCATCCGAGCTTGTCGGAGCTGAAGGGGTGAGGCTCACCGAGCCTGTAATTTCGGTACCACGGGTTGAGCAGCTCCAAGGCTGCTCATTGAGGTTGGCCCCCTTGTGGGAGTATCGTGGTGGCTGTGGTTGACACCTATATCGCGGGTAGAGTCCTCGGGCTCGACGTGGATGTTGCGTTATACAACTCGGGTGCTGTGACCCACAGAACAGTAGAGATTTTAGATAGATCTCGCCCCTACGCAAGGGGGAGTGCTTGCCCGACAAGTAAGTACTCGAATTGCTACTGGGGTGGATGCTATGTACATAGCTATAGCTTCTAGTCCGGGGCGTTGGTCTGGCGCTTAACCTAGACCCGTGCATTATATACTCACTTGTGGGTATATTAGAATGCCGTGGTTGTAATCCCTTCATTGTGGAACACGCCACGTAAAACAAGTTCGGAGGGATCCGAGACACACCTGTCCCTATCTACTATCTAGCGAAACCACAGCCAAGGGAACGGGCTTGGAATAATTAGCGGGGAAAGAAGACCCTTTTGAGCTTGACTCTAATCTGGCAGTGTAAGGAGACATAAGAGGTGTAGAATAAGTGGGAGATATTAGACTTCGGTTTGGTATCGCCAATGAAATACCACTACTCTTATTGTTTCCTTACTTACTTGATTAAATGGAACGTGTATCATTTCCTAGCCATTATACGGATATATTTATTATATCTTATGGTATTGGGTTTTGATGCAAGCTTCTTGATCAAAGTATCACGAGTTTGTTATATAATCGCAAACAAATTCTTTAATAAAACGGTGCATTTATGTATTTTTGATTTGAAAATTTGGTATAACTCCAATTACTCAGGTATGATCCAATTCAAGGACATTGCCAGGTAGGGAGTTTGACTGGGGCGGTACATCTCTCAAATAATAACGGAGGTGTCCCAAGGCCAGCTCAGTGCGGACAGAAACCACACATAGAGCAAAAGGGCAAATGCTGACTTGATCTCGGTGTTCAGTACACACAGGGACAGCAAAAGCTCGGCCTATCGATCCTTTTGGTTTAAAGAGTTTTTAACAAGAGGTGTCAGAAAAGTTACCATAGGGATAACTGGCTTGTGGCGGCCAAGCGTTCATAGCGACGTCGCTTTTTGATCCTTCGATGTCGGCTCTTCCTATCATTGTGAAGCAAAATTCACCAAGCGTTGGATTGTTCACCCATGCAAGGGAACGTGAGCTGGGTTTAGACCGTCGTGAGACAGGTTAGTTTTACCCTACTAATGACAAAACGTTGTTGCGACAGCATTCCTGCGTAGTACGAGAGGAACCGCAGGTACGGACCAATGGCACAATACTTGTTCGAGCGAACAGTGGTATGACGCTACGTCCGTTGGATTATGCCTGAACGCCTCTAAGGTCGTATCCGTGCTGGACTGCAATGATAAATAAGGGGCAATTTGCATTGTATGGCTTCTAAACCATTTAAAGTTTATAATTTACTTTATAAACGACAATGGATGTGATGCCAATGTAATTTGTAACATAGTAAATTGGGAGGATCTTTGATCACCTGATGCCGCGCTAGTTACATATAAAAGCATTATTTAATACAATGACAAAGCCTAGAATCAATTGTAAACGACTTTTGTAACAGGCAAGGTGTTGTAAGTGGTTGAGCAGCTGCCATACTGCGATCCACTGAAGCTTATCCTTTGCTTGATGATTCGATAATAAAGATGTTGCAAGCGGGCATAATCATTATGCTTGCTTGCAGCATCGCACGCCACTTTGTTTGTGGTGTGTAAGGTAGGGAAGAAGAAATATAAAAGACCTAAATTGGAAACATCAATATATAAGTAAATATTGAACAAACAAAATGTATCGTCATCTTATTAGTGACGCGATGATAAAGTGGCAAACATATTCCATGTATAAATATTCCTATGGTATTAAAATTCAAGTAAAGAGGACATATATAAAAGTTTGTATATATGGTTCATTCAATGGTAGCAGCGGTTGGTTGGTTGGTGTCTGCTCCTCTTATTGTTCAAAACTTATGTTATGGTAGCAAGTCTATATCGTCATATTATTAGTGACGCGAAAAAGTAGTGGCAAAACATATTCCATGTATAAATAAATATTCCTATGGTATTGAAATTCAAGTAAAGAGGCCATTCAAGTAAAGAGGACTTATATAAATATAAGTATATATAATGGTAGCAGCGCGGTTGGTTGGTTGGTGTGTCTGCTCCTCTTATTGTTCAAAACTTATGTTATGGTAGCAAGACTGTATCGTCATATTATTAGTGACGCGAAAAAGTAGTGGCAAAACATATTCCATGTATAAATATTCCTATGGTATTGAAATTCAACTAAAGAGGACATATAAAATTACTATCAATGGTAGCAGTGGTTGGTTGGTTGGTGGTTGGTTGGCGGCTGCTCCTATTATTGTTCAAGACTTATGTTATGGTAGCAAGTCTGTATCGTCATATTAATTATTAGTGACGCGAAAAAGTAGTGGAAATCATATTCCATGTATAAATAGATTCCTATGGTAATGAAATTTTCAAGTAAAGAGAGGACCATTCAAGTAAGAGGACATATAAAAAGTAAGTATATGTTCCTCCAATGGTAGCAGTGGTTGGTTGGTTGGCGGCTGATCCTCTTATTGTTCAAAACTTATTTTATCAATATGAGTTTGGCAATACAATAAAGAAGACCAATCTAATCCATATAAAACTAAATGTATTATATGGATATGCTTAGGAAACCCATATATTCATAAAAAAAAATTATGTATAGAAAATTATACATATATCTTTTATATAAATGAATCGTATGGATATCGCCTTATGGTAGGTATAATAACTTTTTAAGGCATAATAATGTATAATATAGAAAATATACATTGAAATATAAATGCATTTTTATAGATATGGCGGCATATAAGTGCCATATACACAAGAATAAATAATAGAATTTACCAATATATAATTAAAATGAGATATATAAACCTAGTGAGGGGCTGCACTAGTATATGAATCGTATGGATATGGCTTATAGGTATAATACCTATAAGGCATAATAATGTATAATATAATAAATATAAATTAAGATATGAATGAATTATATAAATATGGCATAGAAATGCCATATACATACATAAGAATAAATGGTAGAATTTACCCATATATCACTGAAACACGATATATAAACCTAATGATAGCTGGCACTAGTACTGTAAACATGCACGCAATAGTGCGTGGGGTAAAAAACTACTATAGGGAGGTGGTCGTTGGCGGGCCCCTCCTCGTATTGGTCAAAACTTATGTTATGCATATGAATTTGTCAATACTATATAGAACGCCAAGCATATCCATATAAACTATGGATATGCATAGAAATCCATACAAAAGTAAAAAAAAATTATGTATAGAAAAATATACATATATTTATATAAGTGAATCGTATGGATATGGCTTATAGGTATAATACCTATAAGGCATAATAATGTATAACAAGTAAATATACATTGAAATGTGAATGCATTGTATGGATATGGCATATAAATGCCATATATATAGAAATAAATTGTATATCAATGATATAACAATTATAAACCTAGTGAGGGGCGGCACTAGTGAATGAATCGTATGGATATGGCTTATAGGTATAATACCTATAAGGCATAATAATGTATAATATAATAAATATACATTAAGATATGAATGGATTGTATAAATATGGCATAGAAATGCCATATACATAAGAATAAATGGTAGAATTTACCCATATATCACTGAAACACGATATATAAACCTAGTGATAGCTGGCACTAGTACTGTAAACAGGCACGCAATAGTGCGTGGGGTAAAAAACTACTATAGGGAGGTGGTCGTTGGCGGGCCCCTCCTCGTATTGGTCAAAACTTATGTTATGCATATGAATTTGTCAATACTATATAGAACGCCAAGCATATCCATATAAACTATGGATATGCATAGAAATCCATACAAAAGTAAAAAAAAATTATGTATAGAAAAATATACATATATTTATATAAGTGAATCGTATGGATATGGCTTATAGGTATAATACCTATAAGGCATAATAATGTATAACAAGTAAATATACATTGAAATGTGAATGCATTGTATGGATATGGCATATAAATGCCATATATATAGAAATAAATTGTATATCAATGATATAACAATTATAAACCTAGTGAGGGGCGGCACTAGTGAATGAAT
This sequence comes from Drosophila subpulchrella, assembly GCF_014743375.2. NCBI lineage: Eukaryota > Metazoa > Arthropoda > Insecta > Diptera > Drosophilidae > Drosophila > Drosophila subpulchrella. Next base: position 27,390 of record NW_023665451.1, on the reverse strand, counting down.
CGTATGGATATGGCTTATAGGTATAATACCTATAAGGCATAATAATGTATAATATAATAAATATACATTAAGATATGAATGGATTGTATAAATATGGCATAGAAATGCCATATACATAAGAATAAATGGTAGAATTTACCCATATATCACTGAAACACGATATATAAACCTAGTGATAGCTGGCACTAGTACTGTAAACAGGCACGCAATAGTGCGTGGGGTAAAAAACTACTATAGGGAGGTGGTCGTTGGCGGGCCCCTCCTCGTATTGGTCAAAACTTATGTTATGCATATGAATTTGTCAATACTATATAGAACGCCAAGCATATCCATATAAACTATGGATATGCATAGAAAACCATACAAAAGTAAAAAAAAATTATGTATAGAAAAATATACATATATTTATATAAGTGAATCGTATGGATATGGCTTATAGGTATAATACCTATAAGGCATAATAATGTATAACAAGTAAATATACATTGAAATGTGAATGCATTGTATGGATATGGCATATAAATGCCATATATATAGAAATAAATTGTATATCAATGATATAACAATTATAAACCTAGTGAGGGGCGGCACTAGTGAATGAATCGTATGGATATGGCTTATAGGTATAATACCTATAAGGCATAATAATGTATAATATAATAAATATACATTAAGATATGAATGGATTGTATAAATATGGCATAGAAATGCCATATACATAAGAATAAATGGTAGAATTTACCCATATATCACTGAAACACGATATATAAACCTAGTGATAGCTGGCACTAGTACTGTAAACAGGCACGCAATAGTGCGTGGGGTAAAAAACTACTATAGGGAGGTGGTCGTTGGCGGGCCCCTCCTCGTATTGGTCAAAACTTATGTTATGCATATGAATTTGTCAATACTATATAGAACGCCAAGCATATCCATATAAACTATGGATATGCATAGAAAAGCCATACAAAAGTAAAAAAAAATTATGTATAGAAAAATATACATATATTTATATAAGTGAATCGTATGGATATGGCTTATAGGTATAATACCTATAAGGCATAATAATGTATAACAAGTAAATATACATTGAAATGTGAATGCATTGTATGGATATGGCATATAAATGCCATATATATAGAAATAAATTGTATATCAATGATATAACAATTATAAACCTAGTGAGGGGCGGCACTAGTGAATGAATCGTATGGATATGGCTTATAGGTATAATACCTATAAGGCATAATAATGTATAATATAATAAATATACATTAAGATATGAATGGATTGTATAAATATGGCATAGAAATGCCATATACATAAGAATAAATGGTAGAATTTACCCATATATCACTGAAACACGATATATAAACCTAGTGATAGCTGGCACTAGTACTGTAAACAGGCACGCAATAGTGCGTGGGGTAAAAAACTACTATAGGGAGGTGGTCGTTGGCGGGCCCCTCCTCGTATTGGTCAAAACTTATGTTATGCATATGAATTTGTCAATACTATATAGAACGCCAAGCATATCCATATAAACTATGGATATGCATAGAAAACCATACAAAAGTAAAAAAAAATTATGTATAGAAAAATATACATATATTTATATAAGTGAATCGTATGGATATGGCTTATAGGTATAATACCTATAAGGCATAATAATGTATAACAAGTAAATATACATTGAAATGTGAATGCATTGTATGGATATGGCATATAAATGCCATATATATAGAAATAAATTGTATATCAATGATATAACAATTATAAACCTAGTGAGGGGCGGCACTAGTGAATGAATCGTATGGATATGGCTTATAGGTATAATACCTATAAGGCATAATAATGTATAATATAATAAATATACATTAAGATATGAATGGATTGTATAAATATGGCATAGAAATGCCATATACATAAGAATAAATGGTAGAATTTACCCATATATCACTGAAACACGATATATAAACCTAGTGATAGCTGGCACTAGTACTGTAAACAGGCACGCAATAGTGCGTGGGGTAAAAAACTACTATAGGGAGGTGGTCGTTGGCGGGCCCCTCCTCGTATTGGTCAAAACTTATGTTATGCATATGAATTTGTCAATACTATATAGAACGCCAAGCATATCCATATAAACTATGGATATGCATAGAAAACCATACAAAAGTAAAAAAAAATTATGTATAGAAAAATATACATATATTTATATAAGTGAATCGTATGGATATGGCTTATAGGTATAATACCTATAAGGCATAATAATGTATAACAAGTAAATATACATTGAAATGTGAATGCATTGTATGGATATGGCATATAAATGCCATATATATAGAAATAAATTGTATATCAATGATATAACAATTATAAACCTAGTGAGGGGCGGCACTAGTGAATGAATCGTATGGATATGGCTTATAGGTATAATACCTATAAGGCATAATAATGTATAATATAATAAATATACATTAAGATATGAATGGATTGTATAAATATGGCATAGAAATGCCATATACATAAGAATAAATGGTAGAATTTACCCATATATCACTGAAACACGATATATAAACCTAGTGATAGCTGGCACTAGTACTGTAAACAGGCACGCAATAGTGCGTGGGGTAAAAAACTACTATAGGGAGGTGGTCGTTGGCGGGCCCCTCCTCGTATTGGTCAAAACTTATGTTATGCATATGAATTTGTCAATACTATATAGAACGCCAAGCATATCCATATAAACTATGGATATGCATAGAAATCCATACAAAAGTAAAAAAAAATTATGTATAGAAAAAATATACATATATTTATATAAGTGAATCGTATGGATATGGCTTATAGGTATAATACCTATAAGGCATAATAATGTATAACAAGTAAATATACATTGAAATGTGAATGCATTGTATGGATATGGCATATAAATGCCATATATATAGAAATAAATTGTATATCAATGATATAACAATTATAAACCTAGTGAGGGGCGGCACTAGTGAATGAATCGTATGGATATGGCTTATAGGTATAATACCTATAAGGCATAATAATGTATAATATAATAAATATACATTAAGATATGAATGGATTGTATAAATATGGCATAGAAATGCCATATACATAAGAATAAATGGTAGAATTTACCCATATATCACTGAAACACGATATATAAACCTAGTGATAGCTGGCACTAGTACTGTAAACAGGCACGCAATAGTGCGTGGGGTAAAAAACTACTATAGGGAGGTGGTCGTTGGCGGGCCCCTCCTCGTATTGGTCAAAACTTATGTTATGCATATGAATTTGTCAATACTATATAGAACGCCAAGCATATCCATATAAACTATGGATATGCATAGAAATCCATACAAAAATAAAAAAAAATTATGTATAGAAAAATATACATATATTTATATAAGTGAATCGTATGGATATGGCTTATAGGTATAATACCTATAAGGCATAATAATGTATAACAAGTAAATATACATTGAAATGTGAATGCATTGTATGGATATGGCATATAAATGCCATATATATAGAAATAAATTGTATATCAATGATATAACAATTATAAACCTAGTGAGGGGCGGCACTAGTGAATGAATCGTATGGATATGGCTTATAGGTATAATACCTATAAGGCATAATAATGTATAATATAATAAATATACATTAAGATATGAATGGATTGTATAAATATGGCATAGAAATGCCATATACATAAGAATAAATGGTAGAATTTACCCATATATCACTGAAACATGATATATAAACCTAGTGATAGCTGGCACTAGTACTGTAAACAGGCACGCAGTAGTGCGTGGGGTAAAAAACTACTATAGGGAGGTGGTCGTTGGCGGGCCCCTCCTCGTATTGGTCAAAACTTATGTTATGCGTAAACATATGATTTTGTCAATACTATAAAGAAAACTTGTTTTGTACATACAAAACTAAATGAATTATCTGGATATTGAAAAATAAATGGCATTATATCCATATAATGAAAATATACTTGTATTCTCTTATTATAAGAGAGAATACCGTATAGTTGGTTGGCAAAGACAATTGAAAATACCCGAATTGCAGATGATGGGTTCAAAAACTACTATAGGGTGGTGTAGCAAATAATATGAAGATGATATATCCATATAATGGATATACACTAGTATTCTCTTATTATAATAGAGAATACCATATAAATGGTTGGCAAAGACAATTGAAAATACCCGAATTGAAGTTGACGGGTTCAAAAACTATTATAGGGTGATGTAGCAAATAAAATAATGAAGATATATCCATATAATGGAATTATATGTGTATTCTCTTATTATATGAGAGAGTACCAAACGGTTGATTGGCAAAGACAATTGAAAATACCCGAATTAAAGATATTGGGTCCAAAAACTACTATAGGATGGTCAATGGGCCGGCCATCTACTATTGACGTGACAAAATACTGTCTGTCGGTAGAGAAGATATTAATCCGTCAAATTTGTTTCTTTATTCATTTATGAATATGAGACTTGGCTCCACGGTTAATATTTTAAGCCCAAAGATAATAATGTTGAAACAAAGGCCAAGGTTTCTATTATACATAGAATAACAAATTGTTTCCGAACTTTATCGTTAATCCAAATAAATAATTACAATTGAGGCAGGCTAATAATGATATATATTTTGTATTGATAATCTTGATATATATGTATATTGGTCTGCCATTATCACATACTGAGTTATGTGATAATTCCCTGCGGGGATAAATTAAAAGAGGTGTCCCTATATTAAAAGAAAATAATATATATATATATTATTTTTTCTAACGTACATATCATATATGCGCTCGGTTTTATATTATATATTACCAAAGAGTCTTAT
>NW_023665451.1:7500-20000 GCF_014743375.2 Drosophila subpulchrella | reverse complement strand
AGCAAATCGAAATAATAATTGTAATAATAAATATATTATTGCATTAAATAAGAGATAAATAAATAAGCAAAAGCAAACAAATAACAAATTCGAACAAGCAAATCGAAATTATTAAATTTATTTAATATTATTATTATATTGTATATTAAATGCAATTAATTAATAAAACACTGTGTGTATATGGACCATAATATACACGCGTTGCGATATGTATTGTTCATCTCAGTTATGCGCATACATTGGATAATGCAACAACCTAAAATGTACAATGTTGTACCTGATTATTACAGGTTAATGTTTTATATAAATTTCAATATATATCGCTAAAAAAAAAGTATTAATACCGTAAATGCCATTTAAAAAATACTTGATATATTATTGGTTATATGAAACTAAGACATTTCGCAGCATTCGTTTTAGGTATAAAAATCAATTTATTGAAGGAATTGATATATGCCAGTAAAATGGTGTATTTTTAATTTCTTTCAATAAAAACATATATGACAAAATTACCAAACCAATATATAAAACTCTAAGCGGTGGATCACTCGGCTCATGGGTCGATGAAGAACGCAGCAAACTGTGCGTCATCGTGTGAACTGCAGGACACATGAACATCGACATTTTGAACGCATATCGCAGTCCATGCTGTTATGTACTTTAATTAATTTTATAGTGCTGCTTGGACTACATATGGTTGAGGGTTGTAAGACTATGCTAATTAAGTTGTTTATATAAATTTTATAATGAAATTTTATAAGCATATGGTATATTATTGGATAATAATAATTTAATTATTATATTATTCATAATATTAACAAATATATGAAAAACATTATCTCACATTAGTAAATAATTTGAATGTGAAAAACGAAGAGAAATATTTTCTTTTTCAATCAAATAATACTGAGAAATGTCTAGCATAAAAAATTTATCTAGAATTGTCTCTTATTAAAGATTAGTAAATAGAAAGCCGTTGACAATATTATTATTCTTCGTTGATTCGTTAGACCAAACAAATGCCATACAAATATATAAAATATATAACGAATTTAATAAAATGTTTTATCATTATATATAAAGAATTAATTGCAAAAAAAGTTATACACAACCTCAACTCATATGGGACTACCCCCTGAATTTAAGCATATTAATTAGGGGAGGAAAAGAAACTAACCAGGATTTTCTTAGTAGCGGCGAGCGAAAAGAAATCAGTTCAGCACTAAGTCACTTTGTCTATATGGCAAATGTGAGATGCAGTGTATGGAGCGTCAATATTCTAGTATGAGAAATTAACGATTTAAGTCCTTCTTAAATGAGGCCATTTACCCATAGAGGGTGCCAGGCCCGTATAACGTTAATGATTACTAGATGATGTTTCCAAAGAGTCGTGTTGCTTGATAGTGCAGCACTAAGTGGGTGGTAAACTCCATCTAAAACTAAATATAACCATGAGACCGATAGTAAACAAGTACCGTGAGGGAAAGTTGAAAAGAACTCTGAATAGAGAGTTAAACAGTACGTGAAACTGCTTAGAGGTTAAGCCCGATGAACCTGAATATCCGTTATGGAAAATTCATCATTAAAATTGTAATATTTAAACAATATTATGATAATAGTGTGCATTTTTTCCATATAAGGACATTGTAATCTATTAGCATACAAAATTTATCATAAAATATAACTTATAGTTTATTCAAATTAATTTGCTTGCATTTTAACACAGAATAAATGTTATTAATTTGATAAAGTGCTGATAGATTTATATGAATACAGTGCGTTAATTTTTCGGAATTATATAATGGCATAATTATCATTGATTTTTGTGTTTATTATATGCACTTGTATGATTAACAATGCGAAAGATTCAGGATACCTTCGGGACCCGTCTTGAAACACGGACCAAGGAGTCTAACATATGTGCAAGTTATTGGGATATAAACCTAATAGCGTAATTAACTTGACTAATAATGGGATTAGTTTTTTAACTATTTATAGCTAATTAACACAATCCCGGGGCGTTCTATATAGTTATGTATAATGATATTTATATTATTTATGCCTCTAACTGGAACGTACCTTGAGCATATATGCTGTGACCCGAAAGATGGTGAACTATACTTGATCAGGTTGAAGTCAGGGGAAACCCTGATGGAAGACCGAAACAGTTCTGACGTGCAAATCGATTGTCAGAATTGAGTATAGGGGCGAAAGACCAATCGAACCATCTAGTAGCTGGTTCCTTCCGAAGTTTCCCTCAGGATAGCTGGTGCATTTTAATGTTATATAAAATAATCTTATCTGGTAAAGCGAATGATTAGAGGCCTTAGGGTCGAAACGATCTTAACCTATTCTCAAACTTTAAATGGGTAAGAACCTTAACTTTCTTGATATGAAGTTCAAGGTTATGATATAATGTGCCCAGTGGGCCACTTTTGGTAAGCAGAACTGGCGCTGTGGGATGAACCAAACGTAATGTTACGGTGCCCAAATTAACAACTCATGCAGATACCATGAAAGGCGTTGGTTGCTTAAAACAGCAGGACGGTGATCATGGAAGTCGAAATCCGCTAAGGAGTGTGTAACAACTCACCTGCCGAAGCAACTAGCCCTTAAAATGGATGGCGCTTAAGTTGTATACCTATACATTACCGCTAAAGTAGATGATTTATATTACTTGTGATATAAATTTTGAAACTTTAGTGAGTAGGAAGGTACAATGGTATGCGTAGAAGTGTTTGGCGTAAGCCTGCATGGAGCTGCCATTGGTACAGATCTTGGTGGTAGTAGCAAATAATCGAATGAGACCTTGGAGGACTGAAGTGGAGAAGGGTTTCGTGTGAACAGTGGTTGATCACGAGTTAGTCGGTCCTAAGTTCAAGGCGAAAGCCGAAAATTTTCAAGTAAAACACAAATGCCATACAAATATAATTATATTATATAAATCAAGCTAATTAATATACTTGAATAATTTTGAACGAAAGGGAATACGGTTCCAATTCCGTAACCTGTTGAGTATCCGTTTGTTATTAAATATGGGCCTCGTGCTCATCCTGGCAACAGGAACGACCATAAAGAAGCCGTCGAGAGATATCGGAAGAGTTTTCTTTTCTGTTTTATAGCCGTACTACCATGGAAGTCTTTCGCAGAGAGATATGGTAGATGGGCTAGAAGAGCATGACATATACTGTTGTGTCGATATTTTCTCCTCGGACCTTGAAAATTTATGGTGGGGACACGCAAACTTCTCAACAGGCCGTACCAATATCCGCAGCTGGTCTCCAAGGTGAAGAGTCTCTAGTCGATAGAATAATGTAGGTAAGGGAAGTCGGCAAATTAGATCCGTAACTTCGGGATAAGGATTGGCTCTGAAGATTGAGATAGTCGGGCTTGATTGGGAAACAATAACATGGTTTATGTGCTCGTTCTGGGTAAATAGAGTGTCTGGCATTTATGTTGGTCACTTGTTCCCCGGATAGTTTAGTTACGTAGCCAATTGTGGAACTTTCTTGCTAAAATTTTTAAGAATACTAATTGGGTTAAACCAATTAGTTCTTATTAATTATAACGATTATCAATTAACAATCAATTCAGAACTGGCACGGACTTGGGGAATCCGACTGTCTAATTAAAACAAAGCATTGTGATGGCCCTAGCGGGTGTTGACACAATGTGATTTCTGCCCAGTGCTCTGAATGTCAAAGTGAAGAAATTCAAGTAAGCGCGGGTCAACGGCGGGAGTAACTATGACTCTCTTAAGGTAGCCAAATGCCTCGTCATCTAATTAGTGACGCGCATGAATGGATTAACGAGATTCCTACTGTCCCTATCTACTATCTAGCGAAACCACAGCCAAGGGAACGGGCTTGGAATAATTAGCGGGGAAAGAAGACCCTTTTGAGCTTGACTCTAATCTGGCAGTGTAAGGAGACATAAGAGGTGTAGAATAAGTGGGAGATATTAGACTTCGTTTGGTATCGCCAATGAAATACCACTACTCTTATTGTTTCCTTACTTACTTGATTAAATGGAACGTGTATCATTTCCTAGCCATTATACGGATATATTTATTATATCTTATGGTATTGGGTTTTGATGCAAGCTTCTTGATCAAAGTATCACGAGTTTGTTATATAATCGCAAACAAATTCTTTAATAAAACGGTGCATTTATGTATTTTTGATTTGAAAATTTGGTATAACTCCAATTACTCAGGTATGATCCAATTCAAGGACATTGCCAGGTAGGGAGTTTGACTGGGGCGGTACATCTCTCAAATAATAACGGAGGTGTCCCAAGGCCAGCTCAGTGCGGACAGAAACCACACATAGAGCAAAAGGGCAAATGCTGACTTGATCTCGGTGTTCAGTACACACAGGGACAGCAAAAGCTCGGCCTATCGATCCTTTTGGTTTAAAGAGTTTTTAACAAGAGGTGTCAGAAAAGTTACCATAGGGATAACTGGCTTGTGGCGGCCAAGCGTTCATAGCGACGTCGCTTTTTGATCCTTCGATGTCGGCTCTTCCTATCATTGTGAAGCAAAATTCACCAAGCGTTGGATTGTTCACCCATGCAAGGGAACGTGAGCTGGGTTTAGACCGTCGTGAGACAGGTTAGTTTTACCCTACTAATGACAAAACGTTGTTGCGACAGCATTCCTGCGTAGTACGAGAGGAACCGCAGGTACGGACCAATGGCACAATACTTGTTCGAGCGAACAGTGGTATGACGCTACGTCCGTTGGATTATGCCTGAACGCCTCTAAGGTCGTATCCGTGCTGGACTGCAATGATAAATAAGGGGCAATTTGCATTGTATGGCTTCTAAACCATTTAAAGTTTATAATTTACTTTATAAACGACAATGGATGTGATGCCAATGTAATTTGTAACATAGTAAATTGGGAGGATCTTTGATCACCTGATGCCGCGCTAGTTACATATAAAAGCATTATTTAATACAATGACAAAGCCTAGAATCAATTGTAAACGACTTTTGTAACAGGCAAGGTGTTGTAAGTGGTTGAGCAGCTGCCATACTGCGATCCACTGAAGCTTATCCTTTGCTTGATGATTCGATAATAAAGATGTTGCAAGCGGGCATAATCATTATGCTTGCTTGCAGCATCGCACGCCACTTTGTTTGTGGTGTGTAAGGTAGGGAAGAAGAAATATAAAAGACCTAAATTGGAAACATCAATATATAAGTAAATATTGAACAAACAAAATGTATCGTCCATCTTATTAGTGACGCGATGATAAAGTGGCAAACATATTCCATGTATAAATATTCCTATGGTATTAAAATTCAAGTAAAGAGGACATATATAAAAGTTTGTATATATGGTTCATTCAATGGTAGCAGCGGTTGGTTGGTTGGTGTCTGCTCCTCTTATTGTTCAAAACTTATGTTATGGTAGCAAGTCTATATCGTCATATTATTAGTGACGCGAAAAAGTAGTGGCAAAACATATTCCATGTATAAATAAATATTCCTATGGTATTGAAATTCAAGTAAAGAGGCCATTCAAGTAAAGAGGACTTATATAAATATAAGTATATATAATGGTAGCAGCGCGGTTGGTTGGTTGGTGTGTCTGCTCCTCTTATTGTTCAAAACTTATGTTATGGTAGCAAGACTGTATCGTCATATTATTAGTGACGCGAAAAAGTAGTGGCAAAACATATTCCATGTATAAATATTCCTATGGTATTGAAATTCAACTAAAGAGGACATATAAAATTACTATCAATGGTAGCAGTGGTTGGTTGGTTGGTGGTTGGTTGGCGGCTGCTCCTATTATTGTTCAAGACTTATGTTATGGTAGCAAGTCTGTATCGTCATATTAATTATTAGTGACGCGAAAAAGTAGTGGAAATCATATTCCATGTATAAATAGATTCCTATGGTAATGAAATTTTCAAGTAAAGAGAGGACCATTCAAGTAAGAGGACATATAAAAAGTAAGTATATGTTCCTCCAATGGTAGCAGTGGTTGGTTGGTTGGCGGCTGATCCTCTTATTGTTCAAAACTTATTTTATCAATATGAGTTTGGCAATACAATAAAGAAGACCAATCTAATCCATATAAAACTAAATGTATTATATGGATATGCTTAGGAAACCCATATATTCATAAAAAAAAATTATGTATAGAAAATTATACATATATCTTTTATATAAATGAATCGTATGGATATCGCCTTATGGTAGGTATAATAACTTTTTAAGGCATAATAATGTATAATATAGAAAATATACATTGAAATATAAATGCATTTTTATAGATATGGCGGCATATAAGTGCCATATACACAAGAATAAATAATAGAATTTACCAATATATAATTAAAATGAGATATATAAACCTAGTGAGGGGCTGCACTAGTATATGAATCGTATGGATATGGCTTATAGGTATAATACCTATAAGGCATAATAATGTATAATATAATAAATATAAATTAAGATATGAATGAATTATATAAATATGGCATAGAAATGCCATATACATACATAAGAATAAATGGTAGAATTTACCCATATATCACTGAAACACGATATATAAACCTAATGATAGCTGGCACTAGTACTGTAAACATGCACGCAATAGTGCGTGGGGTAAAAAACTACTATAGGGAGGTGGTCGTTGGCGGGCCCCTCCTCGTATTGGTCAAAACTTATGTTATGCATATGAATTTGTCAATACTATATAGAACGCCAAGCATATCCATATAAACTATGGATATGCATAGAAATCCATACAAAAGTAAAAAAAAATTATGTATAGAAAAATATACATATATTTATATAAGTGAATCGTATGGATATGGCTTATAGGTATAATACCTATAAGGCATAATAATGTATAACAAGTAAATATACATTGAAATGTGAATGCATTGTATGGATATGGCATATAAATGCCATATATATAGAAATAAATTGTATATCAATGATATAACAATTATAAACCTAGTGAGGGGCGGCACTAGTGAATGAATCGTATGGATATGGCTTATAGGTATAATACCTATAAGGCATAATAATGTATAATATAATAAATATACATTAAGATATGAATGGATTGTATAAATATGGCATAGAAATGCCATATACATAAGAATAAATGGTAGAATTTACCCATATATCACTGAAACACGATATATAAACCTAGTGATAGCTGGCACTAGTACTGTAAACAGGCACGCAATAGTGCGTGGGGTAAAAAACTACTATAGGGAGGTGGTCGTTGGCGGGCCCCTCCTCGTATTGGTCAAAACTTATGTTATGCATATGAATTTGTCAATACTATATAGAACGCCAAGCATATCCATATAAACTATGGATATGCATAGAAATCCATACAAAAGTAAAAAAAAATTATGTATAGAAAAATATACATATATTTATATAAGTGAATCGTATGGATATGGCTTATAGGTATAATACCTATAAGGCATAATAATGTATAACAAGTAAATATACATTGAAATGTGAATGCATTGTATGGATATGGCATATAAATGCCATATATATAGAAATAAATTGTATATCAATGATATAACAATTATAAACCTAGTGAGGGGCGGCACTAGTGAATGAATCGTATGGATATGGCTTATAGGTATAATACCTATAAGGCATAATAATGTATAATATAATAAATATACATTAAGATATGAATGGATTGTATAAATATGGCATAGAAATGCCATATACATAAGAATAAATGGTAGAATTTACCCATATATCACTGAAACACGATATATAAACCTAGTGATAGCTGGCACTAGTACTGTAAACAGGCACGCAATAGTGCGTGGGGTAAAAAACTACTATAGGGAGGTGGTCGTTGGCGGGCCCCTCCTCGTATTGGTCAAAACTTATGTTATGCATATGAATTTGTCAATACTATATAGAACGCCAAGCATATCCATATAAACTATGGATATGCATAGAAAACCATACAAAAGTAAAAAAAAATTATGTATAGAAAAATATACATATATTTATATAAGTGAATCGTATGGATATGGCTTATAGGTATAATACCTATAAGGCATAATAATGTATAACAAGTAAATATACATTGAAATGTGAATGCATTGTATGGATATGGCATATAAATGCCATATATATAGAAATAAATTGTATATCAATGATATAACAATTATAAACCTAGTGAGGGGCGGCACTAGTGAATGAATCGTATGGATATGGCTTATAGGTATAATACCTATAAGGCATAATAATGTATAATATAATAAATATACATTAAGATATGAATGGATTGTATAAATATGGCATAGAAATGCCATATACATAAGAATAAATGGTAGAATTTACCCATATATCACTGAAACACGATATATAAACCTAGTGATAGCTGGCACTAGTACTGTAAACAGGCACGCAATAGTGCGTGGGGTAAAAAACTACTATAGGGAGGTGGTCGTTGGCGGGCCCCTCCTCGTATTGGTCAAAACTTATGTTATGCATATGAATTTGTCAATACTATATAGAACGCCAAGCATATCCATATAAACTATGGATATGCATAGAAAATCCATACAAAAGTAAAAAAAAATTATGTATAGAAAAATATACATATATTTATATAAGTGAATCGTATGGATATGGCTTATAGGTATAATACCTATAAGGCATAATAATGTATAACAAGTAAATATACATTGAAATGTGAATGCATTGTATGGATATGGCATATAAATGCCATATATATAGAAATAAATTGTATATCAATGATATAACAATTATAAACCTAGTGAGGGGCGGCACTAGTGAATGAATCGTATGGATATGGCTTATAGGTATAATACCTATAAGGCATAATAATGTATAATATAATAAATATACATTAAGATATGAATGGATTGTATAAATATGGCATAGAAATGCCATATACATAAGAATAAATGGTAGAATTTACCCATATATCACTGAAACACGATATATAAACCTAGTGATAGCTGGCACTAGTACTGTAAACAGGCACGCAATAGTGCGTGGGGTAAAAAACTACTATAGGGAGGTGGTCGTTGGCGGGCCCCTCCTCGTATTGGTCAAAACTTATGTTATGCATATGAATTTGTCAATACTATATAGAACGCCAAGCATATCCATATAAACTATGGATATGCATAGAAATCCATACAAAAGTAAAAAAAAATTATGTATAGAAAAATATACATATATTTATATAAGTGAATCGTATGGATATGGCTTATAGGTATAATACCTATAAGGCATAATAATGTATAACAAGTAAATATACATTGAAATGTGAATGCATTGTATGGATATGGCATATAAATGCCATATATATAGAAATAAATTGTATATCAATGATATAACAATTATAAACCTAGTGAGGGGCGGCACTAGTGAATGAATCGTATGGATATGGCTTATAGGTATAATACCTATAAGGCATAATAATGTATAATATAATAAATATACATTAAGATATGAATGGATTGTATAAATATGGCATAGAAATGCCATATACATAAGAATAAATGGTAGAATTTACCCATATATCACTGAAACACGATATATAAACCTAGTGATAGCTGGCACTAGTACTGTAAACAGGCACGCAATAGTGCGTGGGGTAAAAAACTACTATAGGGAGGTGGTCGTTGGCGGGCCCCTCCTCGTATTGGTCAAAACTTATGTTATGCATATGAATTTGTCAATACTATATAGAACGCCAAGCATATCCATATAAACTATGGATATGCATAGAAAACCATACAAAAGTAAAAAAAAATTATGTATAGAAAAATATACATATATTTATATAAGTGAATCGTATGGATATGGCTTATAGGTATAATACCTATAAGGCATAATAATGTATAACAAGTAAATATACATTGAAATGTGAATGCATTGTATGGATATGGCATATAAATGCCATATATATAGAAATAAATTGTATATCAATGATATAACAATTATAAACCTAGTGAGGGGCGGCACTAGTGAATGAATCGTATGGATATGGCTTATAGGTATAATACCTATAAGGCATAATAATGTATAATATAATAAATATACATTAAGATATGAATGGATTGTATAAATATGGCATAGAAATGCCATATACATAAGAATAAATGGTAGAATTTACCCATATATCACTGAAACACGATATATAAACCTAGTGATAGCTGGCACTAGTACTGTAAACAGGCACGCAATAGTGCGTGGGGTAAAAAACTACTATAGGGAGGTGGTCGTTGGCGGGCCCCTCCTCGTATTGGTCAAAACTTATGTTATGCATATGAATTTGTCAATACTATATAGAACGCCAAGCATATCCATATAAACTATGGATATGCATAGAAAACCATACAAAAGTAAAAAAAAATTATGTATAGAAAAATATACATATATTTATATAAGTGAATCGTATGGATATGGCTTATAGGTATAATACCTATAAGGCATAATAATGTATAACAAGTAAATATACATTGAAATGTGAATGCATTGTATGGATATGGCATATAAATGCCATATATATAGAAATAAATTGTATATCAATGATATAACAATTATAAACCTAGTGAGGGGCGGCACTAGTGAATGAATCGTATGGATATGGCTTATAGGTATAATACCTATAAGGCATAATAATGTATAATATAATAAATATACATTAAGATATGAATGGATTGTATAAATATGGCATAGAAATGCCATATACATAAGAATAAATGGTAGAATTTACCCATATATCACTGAAACACGATATATAAACCTAGTGATAGCTGGCACTAGTACTGTAAACAGGCACGCAATAGTGCGTGGGGTAAAAAACTACTATAGGGAGGTGGTCGTTGGCGGGCCCCTCCTCGTATTGGTCAAAACTTATGTTATGCATATGAATTTGTCAATACTATATAGAACGCCAAGCATATCCATATAAACTATGGATATGCATAGAAATCCATACAAAAGTAAAAAAAAATTATGTATAGAAAAAAATATACATATATTTATATAAGTGAATCGTATGGATATGGCTTATAGGTATAATACCTATAAGGCATAATAATGTATAACAAGTAAATATACATTGAAATGTGAATGCATTGTATGGATATGGCATATAAATGCCATATATATAGAAATAAATTGTATATCAATGATATAACAATTATAAACCTAGTGAGGGGCGGCACTAGTGAATGAATCGTATGGATATGGCTTATAGGTATAATACCTATAAGGCATAATAATGTATAATATAATAAATATACATTAAGATATGAATGGATTGTATAAATATGGCATAGAAATGCCATATACATAAGAATAAATGGTAGAATTTACCCATATATCACTGAAACACGATATATAAACCTAGTGATAGCTGGCACTAGTACTGTAAACAGGCACGCAATAGTGCGTGGGGTAAAAAACTACTATAGGGAGGTGGTCGTTGGCGGGCCCCTCCTCGTATTGGTCAAAACTTATGTTATGCATATGAATTTGTCAATACTATATAGAACGCCAAGCATATCCATATAAACTATGGATATGCATAGAAATCCATACAAAAATAAAAAAAAATTATGTATAGAAAAATATACATATATTTATATAAGTGAATCGTATGGATATGGCTTATAGGTATAATACCTATAAGGCATAATAATGTATAACAAGTAAATATACATTGAAATGTGAATGCATTGTATGGATATGGCATATAAATGCCATATATATAGAAATAAATTGTATATCAATGATATAACAATTATAAACCTAGTGAGGGGCGGCACTAGTGAATGAATCGTATGGATATGGCTTATAGGTATAATACCTATAAGGCATAATAATGTATAATATAATAAATATACATTAAGATATGAATGGATTGTATAAATATGGCATAGAAATGCCATATACATAAGAATAAATGGTAGAATTTACCCATATATCACTGAAACATGATATATAAACCTAGTGATAGCTGGCACTAGTACTGTAAACAGGCACGCAGTAGTGCGTGGGGTAAAAAACTACTATAGGGAGGTGGTCGTTGGCGGGCCCCTCCTCGTATTGGTCAAAACTTATGTTATGCGTAAACATATGATTTTGTCAATACTATAAAGAAAACTTGTTTTGTACATACAAAACTAAATGAATTATATGGATATTGAAAAATAAATGGCATTATATCCATATAATGAAAATATACTTGTATTCTCTTATTATAAGAGAGAATACCGTATAGTTGGTTGGCAAAGACAATTGAAAATACCCGAATTGCAGATGATGGGTTCAAAAACTACTATAGGGTGGTGTAGCAAATAATATGAAGATGATATATCCATATAATGGATATACACTAGTATTCTCTTATTATAATAGAGAATACCATATAAATGGTTGGCAAAGACAATTGAAAATACCCGAATTGAAGTTGACGGGTTCAAAAACTATTATAGGGTGATGTAGCA
>NW_023665451.1:0-2500 GCF_014743375.2 Drosophila subpulchrella | reverse complement strand
GACCAAGGAGTCTAACATATGTGCAAGTTATTGGGATATAAACCTAATAGCGTAATTAACTTGACTAATAATGGGATTAGTTTTTTAACTATTTATAGCTAATTAACACAATCCCGGGGCGTTCTATATAGTTATGTATAATGATATTTATATTATTTATGCCTCTAACTGGAACGTACCTTGAGCATATATGCTGTGACCCGAAAGATGGTGAACTATACTTGATCAGGTTGAAGTCAGGGGAAACCCTGATGGAAGACCGAAACAGTTCTGACGTGCAAATCGATTGTCAGAATTGAGTATAGGGGCGAAAGACCAATCGAACCATCTAGTAGCTGGTTCCTTCCGAAGTTTCCCTCAGGATAGCTGGTGCATTTTAATGTTATATAAAATAATCTTATCTGGTAAAGCGAATGATTAGAGGCCTTAGGGTCGAAACGATCTTAACCTATTCTCAAACTTTAAATGGGTAAGAACCTTAACTTTCTTGATATGAAGTTCAAGGTTATGATATAATGTGCCCAGTGGGCCACTTTTGGTAAGCAGAACTGGCGCTGTGGGATGAACCAAACGTAATGTTACGGTGCCCAAATTAACAACTCATGCAGATACCATGAAAGGCGTTGGTTGCTTAAAACAGCAGGACGGTGATCATGGAAGTCGAAATCCGCTAAGGAGTGTGTAACAACTCACCTGCCGAAGCAACTAGCCCTTAAAATGGATGGCGCTTAAGTTGTATACCTATACATTACCGCTAAAGTAGATGATTTATATTACTTGTGATATAAATTTTGAAACTTTAGTGAGTAGGAAGGTACAATGGTATGCGTAGAAGTGTTTGGCGTAAGCCTGCATGGAGCTGCCATTGGTACAGATCTTGGTGGTAGTAGCAAATAATCGAATGAGACCTTGGAGGACTGAAGTGGAGAAGGGTTTCGTGTGAACAGTGGTTGATCACGAGTTAGTCGGTCCTAAGTTCAAGGCGAAAGCCGAAAATTTTCAAGTAAAACACAAATGCCATACAAATATAATTATATTATATAAATCAAGCTAATTAATATACTTGAATAATTTTGAACGAAAGGGAATACGGTTCCAATTCCGTAACCTGTTGAGTATCCGTTTGTTATTAAATATGGGCCTCGTGCTCATCCTGGCAACAGGAACGACCATAAAGAAGCCGTCGAGAGATATCGGAAGAGTTTTCTTTTCTGTTTTATAGCCGTACTACCATGGAAGTCTTTCGCAGAGAGATATGGTAGATGGGCTAGAAGAGCATGACATATACTGTTGTGTCGATATTTTCTCCTCGGACCTTGAAAATTTATGGTGGGGACACGCAAACTTCTCAACAGGCCGTACCAATATCCGCAGCTGGTCTCCAAGGTGAAGAGTCTCTAGTCGATAGAATAATGTAGGTAAGGGAAGTCGGCAAATTAGATCCGTAACTTCGGGATAAGGATTGGCTCTGAAGATTGAGATAGTCGGGCTTGATTGGGAAACAATAACATGGTTTATGTGCTCGTTCTGGGTAAATAGAGTGTCTGGCATTTATGTTGGTCACTTGTTCCCCGGATAGTTTAGTTACGTAGCCAATTGTGGAACTTTCTTGCTAAAATTTTTAAGAATACTAATTGGGTTAAACCAATTAGTTCTTATTAATTATAACGATTATCAATTAACAATCAATTCAGAACTGGCACGGACTTGGGGAATCCGACTGTCTAATTAAAACAAAGCATTGTGATGGCCCTAGCGGGTGTTGACACAATGTGATTTCTGCCCAGTGCTCTGAATGTCAAAGTGAAGAAATTCAAGTAAGCGCGGGTCAACGGCGGGAGTAACTATGACTCTCTTAAGGTAGCCAAATGCCTCGTCATCTAATTAGTGACGCGCATGAATGGATTAACGACGGACGTGTGTTTTTTCGTGGTCCCAATCAGTCGGTCATATCTCGGAAAGTACGTGGTGTACAAAGTTAAAATTTGCGTCAAAATTCGTGCCTTTGCGAAAGGAGTACGGTGGTGTAAAAACATTTAGGAAAAGTCAGCGGTGAGCGGAGTAATCGGAGTTTTCCTTTGTGGAAAATTCCACACGTGCGCGCGCCGCGTGTGCTTGGAGAGCGCTTTCGAGAGAGCGCTTTCGTGAGAGAGCTTTCGCGAGAGCGTTTGGCGTCAGGTTGTTCCCTCTCGCGTGATTCCTCTCGCGCGTCAGCTGTGAGTTACCGCCTAAGCTTTCTTATCGGGTAAGTGAGCTTGCTCGAGAAAAAGTTTAGAGGGTAGGTGGGCGATGGCTCCATCTCCGATGGAGACGGAGGGCGGATGCTCGGGCAGCGAATCTGCCAGCAGTCGAGGTAGCGTCAATGTTGGACGAAAAGGCCGCCGAAGGGGAAGCGTGGACGAGGTGCTGCCGCAAGGGACGCCTCGCAGGCAAAGATTGTTGCCGTGGATGGAGTTGGAGGCGGGCCAGAGCCCCTTGTAGAGGAGACGCTGCCTCGCTC